>NC_086153.1:105845461-106148491 GCF_035149785.1 Candoia aspera
GCAGCCCTATTCTCCCATTGTGACCCAATCAGTCACTGAAACACACTATGATGTTGCTTTTCCATTCTTCTTCTCTTGTATATTGACTTCCTTTTCTGCACTGGATGGAAAAAACTGTAGCTCAGAACTGCCTTAGCGATGATAGCCCTCCACCACTGCTCAGTATTCAGAGGCAGGCTCAATCCGATCGTTAGATGTTGGGGGAAAGACAATACCAGGCATGGCCTGTGGACTGATGGGAAGCAAATGCTGAATGTGATTGGCCTGTGCCATAGCCCTGAACTCCTGACTCTGAGTTTCCTGAAACTATTTGGTAGACCAATTGGCAAAATGCCTTGAGGTCCTCTCCTGAGATAGAGTTGTCTGCCCCTACTAACAGTTACCTTTTTGCCATTTTAGTTTTCCATATATTTTACTATATTCCTTTTTATATGTATAAATTGCCTTGAAATCACTGCAGAAAGGCATGTAAATAAAAATAAATATAAAAATTATCTCATGACATCTGGTTTGGCCCTAATTTGAGCAGGATTTCTGTTAAAAATGTACAGTTATGAATCTCTTAAGACTGGTATAGATTACTGTTCTACAAATTTTATCTCTTCGTCATATTTCCCATGCATGTCAATGTCTTTGAGGAATGCTTTAAACAGGGCCATAAATGTTGCCATGGGTATGCCATGAACTGCTACATGAAGTAGGAAGGATAAAGGAAAAGTTTTAAAAAAAATTCTTAGCATTTAAATATTCCTCACTGAATGCTCCAAATGTTTTGCAAGTAGTATATATTATATTTGTATATACACAAAATATATGTAAAACATCTGGAGCATTCAATATGTTCTCTCTCTCTCTCTCTCTCATCTGAGAAAGTAGTTTGATTTTATGGAGGCAGCAAGGAGGAAAAAAAGAGAGCCAGTGTGGTGTACTGGTGAAGGCATCGGGCTAGAAACTGGGAGACCGTGAGTTCTAGTCCCGCCTTGGGCACAAAGCCAGCTGGGCGACCTTGGGCCAGTCCCTCTCACTCAGTCCTAGGAACCAGGCAATGGCAAGCCACTTCTGAAAAACCTTGCCAGGAAAACTGCAGGGACTAGTCCAGGCAGTCACCAGGGGTCAGCACTGACTCAAAGGCACCAATAAAAGAGGAGAAAAACTAAAATTGAAAGTGCCTTCCAAAAGTTGTTAGTAAATTCATTAGACCTGTGCAACTTTCAGTGCTGATTCAGAAGACCTGCTTTGGGCCTTGCACAAACACATGCAGAGCACCCCTTTGCTATTCATCAAAGCAGCCCATTTTTTTTTCAGTCTTCTGTACAAGCTTTGAAAAAGGCACTACTTTAAGAGCTGCAATTACTTTAATTAGCTGATGGACTCCTGAAACAATGAAATCTAATTTCAGGCTCCTGCAGAAGCCTGAAGAATATATGAACTGCTGTAGGTGGTATTCTATTTATACAACGCTGGCACACTTTTTCTAAACCATTTTCAAAGCTTGCACAATGCAGGAATTCACTTCAGAGATGAAATCGATTGACTAGCTCAATGGCTTACTGATCATTTTAACAAATCTGTAGGGCAGTTTTTAGAAAAGGAGATGGAGCTTATGGTGGAGCCCACAGGGCTTGAATTACGGAAGATCTGAAGTTTAATCTCTGGAGTCTCAAGGAAGGCCTATCTGCAGATGCAAGGAGCCACTGCCAACCAGAGCAGGGTTTCTTAAGCTACAAAAACAGCTTGTTATGATTTCTTGGTCATTGATACCCCAGCTGCAATTAATCTCACGCTGAACTGAAAAAATTAATGAAATAGAGGAGCGCAAAAGAGAAACACTTCTGCTCCTTCATCTCTTTCCTCTGCATTGCTTTCCCCAAAGCTGTGCTTCTGGGGTTTTGCATGCCTGTGTGTTTGTGTATGTGTATGTTTTAATGGCATTGAGGTTCAGTTGGCATATCACATAGGGCTACCATATCTGGGCTGCTGAGATCCAGTCAACCACTGAATAGCAGCAAAAAGATAGAATTTTGGTATCTTTTTGGTGCCGTCTAATGATTGACTGGAGTTTTGCAGCCCTAATACAATGTATAGGTATTCCCTAGATTTATCTATTCATGTGTTCTTTGTTTAAGGGATGTTCCATGCTGTTTGTTTGGGGGATTTTCAGTTTTAGGGGACTTTACATGCTGAGCATATTTCTAATGAATTTATTCCATTTTTCATAATTACTTACATTATCTACAAATGAAGAAGAGTACAGTCTGCCATTAAGTCTTGAACAAATCATTAAAAACTTTAAAAAATATTCATATATTCCAACTTCCACTATTCTGCAAGAGTAATCCTTTAAAAATATATATAGGGTGTCAACAAAGCTATTCTGGTCTACTTATCAGCTCATTTTGTGACCAGATTTCTCAAGTAATTAAGAATAACTGTTATTTATGAATTAAAATGTAATGAAGTGATCAAATCTCTCTATTGAGAATAATACTGTCAATTTATAAACTAAAGATATAAATAAATTAAATTTGTTTTTTACCATAGATACGTTGTAATAGCAGGATGGTGGGCCCAAATGCCTACATTTTTGTGACTAAAGGTGATATGTGTTTCATTTGGCTTTATTTCTTAACAAATGACTGATATCTTCTAATTATATTCACATTTCTGCTGGAAAATTGCATTGCAGCTTCTCTATATTGGTCTCATCAGCTTGCATCATAGCACCTCCTGCACATGAAAAGCAACTTGGAGGCTGTTTATATTTTAAAACCAAAAGACTGTTGCGGTACTACATATAAATAAAACTGGCTCAACTTGAGCTTTCACTTACAATGAAACCCATCAACCTTTCTCCCATCTTGTCACCCAGCAGTCCAACTGGATGACATCATTTTCCTCACATTCTTGACCTTCTCATTGAACAGCACAGTTTCTCAGCTTTTTGTTTCATGACACAACTGCTTTTTCATTTTTTGAGGTTTATTTTACCCTCTAATTAGTATATAATGGGAATAATTCCATTTATCTTGGATTATGAGTCACAGCCAAGAGGAGAAAAAGGAAATTATAAATTACCTATGCTTCCATTTCTACATGCATCTTTGAAATGTTCAACTTTCACATCTGCCTTCAGTCCTATGTTCAATTTATATTAATGTTATAACAATAGCATATGAAAGACTAATGAATTTATTATAGCATGAGCTTTCCTGAACTACAATCCAATTCATGGCATATGGAGAATATTGACTTGAATAAAGAACTTTATGTGTGTATGTGTGTGTGTGTGTGAGTATATATATATATGAGTGTCTGTATAAATACACATGCACGCATGCACCTACAGGTAATCCTCATTTAGTGACTGCCTCTGACAGTGATGGCTTGCAGTTATGATGGTAATGAAAAAGTAACTTGGCAACCAATGCTGGCATTTATGACCTTCGCAGCATCTCTCTCAGTCACATGTTCACCATTACTAGTCAGCTAGTACTCATCCTGTGCCTTACCTGTTTTTTTTTCTCCCCCCCCCTCACAGAATGGAGAGATTGCCTAAACAATCTTCCTGAGCTGCTTTTCTCCACAGCATAGCACATCCCTGAAAAGTGCTAACCCCAAGTTAACAAGCTGAGTTCTGTGACCTTTATTAGTTGATTAGAACCTTCCCAAGGGCTGGCAGCTGCTGCCTGAAACTGACAAGACCCTAATCAGTTTCACACTGAAGGCTTTTGTTTGCCTCCTAAGTAGCTTGAGGCTAATGCAGTAGGCAAAGGGCCAGCACTAGCACATTCCTTTCTATGTGTATTCCCCATTGTGTGCCTGCTTACTCTCTTGTAATCCCTTCCTCTCCAATGAATGTAAATACAAACATTAATTCTCTTCTTGCTAATTATCCCAGCGCTGGGGTGAGCACTCCAAAGGGCAGGGAATGGGGAAAAAGAGCTATAAGATTTGCCTTTTTAACCTGGCTTCCTCATGAGTCAAGTTCTGGAAACCTTCCCTGCTGTTTGGGCTCACCTGCCTGTTTGGGATCATATCCTTCTGATGCAGTAAAGCAAGTGAAAGCTGAAGTAAAATCATAAGCACAGTTGTAGTCACACGATTTTTCACTTATTGGCTGCTTTGCTTAACAACCAAGTTGCCAGTCCTAATTGCAGTTGCTAAAAGAGGACTATCTGTATCCATGAGCATCCATTCCTAACTACAGTGGTGCCAAAATGACAACATGAACATTATCACACTCCACTGCAATATAATATTGTATGCATGTACATTAAGGGGCAGAGTTGTCATAATTCATGTTTTGTTACTTGTACACCCTGCAGGTGCCTCTGTATGTATCCGGGTTTGAGAAGGGGTTGGAACTGTAAATATGAATTTAGAGAGAATTAGAAGATGCAGACATTGATAATTACCAATTGATGGCAGACATTCACAAAACAATTATTAGATGTGATATAGGCATCCTTGCATTTTTGAGCTGGTTAACACATGTCATGTGGTAAGAACCTTTAGAATCAAATGGAATCAAAACCTTTGATGAATTCCAGTTCAGTTTTTTTCTTGATGTAGCCAGTAATTCTTTTACTCAAGAATGGTCACTCCACCTCTGTAAAAACAATTATAATTAATGGTATTGAAGCAGATCTCATTTGAGCTGAAATTTGCTCAGTGGCTTAGATTCAAATGTCCATATTTACAAAACAAGTATCATTACCCATGGAAAACTGTTCAAATCTGTGTCGAGGACTCCCACCCATTATATCTGTATGTGACTGATAGACGGATATATATGAAGGGGACAGACAGATATTAATTATATAATTCAGTGTACTTCCTTCTTGGAAAAATATTTGCTTTGGGAAATGATGCCTTTAATCTGGAACCCAACACGCTGGGATGCTTGGAGTAACAGCCCTTTAACTGGGTTGCAAAAGGGCTTAAATATAAAGTATGGGGTGGGAGGAGGGGGAAGGAATAAGCAATGCAGCTGATTGTCCATGCTTGTGGGTGAGGGGAGGATTCACAAGAGCTTGAACACCCGTGAGGCTCCCCTAAGCTATTTACTGGCTATCTCTGCAGAAGCAAATGTGGGCAGCCTTCGACACAAAAGGTTTGCTCTGCATTTGGGCTGGTAGTGCAGGATGGCTGAGGTGAAGAGGTGCCCTAATCTCTGCTATTCCTCCGACAACTCAGAGTGATGCTCTCAGAATCAGCCTTCTTTACTCTACCTTCTTTCTGTTTCACCTACCTGACGTTTTTTTATTGGCAGTATGTAATATGGACGGCTTGAGCCTTTCTGCTTCTATTGCTGATTTATAGTTTGCATTCAGTCAGTTCTCCCCAGCCTTTGTTGCTTTGTGGCCTAATCGAAGCTCTTTGCTGAACAGAAAATGGGTCCTTTTTAAAAGAGCACACGCTTTTCTCCTTGAGCCCCCCCTCCCCCTGCGAATGACTTGCCATTAGTCAGGTAGTTTCTTTTAACTAATTGTTAGCCTATTATTTGAGGCCATAAAGATTATTGAAAGGCCAAGGGAAAAGCTGCTGAAATGAGGAATATTTCTCCATGGTCCTCCAGGGAGGAATAAAAAGTGCTTCAGCTGGCAGAATCTATAAATGTATTTGGAGAGGATATTTTGTTAATAGCAGTTCATCAGTAAATCCCCACCCTAATCAGACAATCACTGCTGGATAGAGCTGCATATTACATACAGTACATAAATAGATATTTACACACAGACACACACACTTGTTATTTAGAGTGGCAAAAGTAACATGAGAAAAACTGGAAGATTTCACCTATGTTCCATCTTTATTTGCACTACCATTATTAGACAAAAAAGTTGCTCAAGTCCTTTGTTCCTTGGCATGAAATGTAGTGATTGTATTTTATTTATTTTTTAAATTTTAGATGAGAAAGTAAACACATTATCTTGAAAGGACCTGTTTTCAGCTGGAAGGTACTAGGAACTGAAAGATTACGTAGGTTTCACACATTTGAAGAGCTGCACTGATACCAATTTTGATTCTACGCGATTGGTCAGCATCTGCTATAAGTTCTTAATAGATCAACAGTCTGTCTATGCAGACTGCAAATTGGACTCAGTCAATGCACTTACTTGAATGTAAACATTTAAAAAAAAACAATTAAATGGCATAATTCCTTTCCACTATGATAATAATTTTAATTTTCACCTAAATTTTTGTAAAATATAATTGTGAATCTGTAATACTTTTAGATTTGAAACTGTTGATCTATTAAGAACTTATAACAAGTTGTTACATAACCATACTGCTTCAAGAAGTGCATTTTTATGTAATCTATATTTACAGTAATTATTCAAATGGCTTTAATATCCTCCAGTCATATGACATTTTAACAATTCTCTTTGCTTATTTTTCTTTCATTTTCACAGCTTGACTATCTTGGTATTAACTTGTCCAGAACTACATTCAATCTGTTAGTTAGCCTTTTGACTACCCATGAAGGCTAATAAGCCAAAACGCCTATAGTCAGGATTATCTCAGTTAGTGAGCATCCTGGTTGGAATATTTGTCTCCGTTTATTGGTTTATACATGTTGGCTGTTTGGGGCCTTTCTATTGCTTTTGTTCTATTGTATGTATGCTTTTATAATTCCATATAAAATATTAGTAAATAGTATTACATAATTTAATTGTGGCCCACCATATTTATATTTACTTGACCTTGTTGTTATTTCACATGCACATTTGTATTCAAACAGGTATTCCTAACAAATATGTTTTGGTCATCATAAACTCCTAAATTATATTACAAAAAATGTTTTCATCTACCTGAATTTTTCCCCTCCTCCTCCTCCTCCTTCCTAGCATTTTCCCATTATCACAGAGTCTGCTTTTTGGATCCTGAAATGCCACTTTGCCCAATTGTCTGCATCGTCAGGGCACAGACCCTCAATTTTACATGTCCTTATTGATGGTGTCTTGCCATCTCTGTTTTGGTTGCCCATGTGGCCGCTGGCCATTGATTTTAAGATAGTAAACTATTTTGGCGACAGTGTTCCACTCTAAGGACATGTCCATACCAACGAAGCCGGCTTTCTCTCATCTTCCCTGTAATTAATGACACGCCTAGCTGTTGTCGGACAGCATCACTTGTGACATGATCGAGCAAGGAGAGGCTGACATCCAATGGAGCATACGCATTTCCGTAACATGGGGGCGGCTCTCTATACCCTTTGTTGCTGCCCAATGCTTGATTCCATACAGTGCCACAGGGTGAATGATCGTCTTATAGATCTTAGATTTAAGACAGGTTGGTATTTGTTTGTCACAAAGCACACCGGTGAGTTCTCACCAGTGCATCCAGGCTGCATTCACCCTCGCTCACACATCACTGCTGATGCCACCGTCACCTTGGAGATGGGAGCCAAGGTACCAAAAGATATCCACCTTCTTTAGGTTTTCTACATTTATTTGGAATGCCCCATGGGTGGTTACAGTCTCTAGGTACTCAGTTTTCTTTATGTTCAGGTGGAGTCCAAAATGGCTGAGGCGGTCATTCCATGCCTGTACTTGCCACTGCAGTTCATTCCTAGTAGTAGAAGCAAGCATGGCATCATCAGCGTAGAGTATGGTCCAGGGCGCATTTCACTGCGGGTCTCATGACTAATATAAATAGGAGCAGCAATAGCGCGGAGCCTTGGTGTACTCTGACCATCATTGGAAAACTGTCAGAGAGGCCAGCTGAGCATCGCACACAGCTACTAGTATTCTTGTATAGCATTTTGACCCAGTCGATGAGTAATTCAGGCACCCCGTGATCACGAAGGGTATACCAAATCAGTTGGTGTGGAACATGGTAAAAAGCCTTTTCCAAGTCTAGAAATGCCATATGTAATGATTGGCTCTTCTCTCAGTGTTTCTCTATAAGCTGGCGAGCTGCAAAAATGGCATCAGTAGTCCCACATCCTTTGACGAAGTCACATTGATTGGCAGTGAGTTGGACGATGTTGCAAATGTGCTGGTCCAAATTTTTTCCAAGATCTTCATAGTATGGGACAAGAGGCGAATTGGGCGGTAATTGGGCACAGTCAGCTGGGTCGCCCTTGTTTTTAAATATGGGGACTGTTATTCTCGATCAATCAGTCGGTGCACAGCCATTACTCGTTACGGCATTAAATAACTCGGTCAGCCAATGTATCCCTGTATCGCGTAATTCCTGAAATTTCCAGAAATCCGCAGGTAGTCCTGGGGCCTTCATGCTTTTCATACTATCTACTGCATTAATGACCTCCATAGTAATAATGGGCAAAATTGGTACATAGGTTGGCATGCCCACTGGAATTGGTGGGTGCTGGAATTTAATATTGGAGATCTCGTTAAAATGGTCTCGCCAACGTTGCAGAATTTCCTGCTTCCCCTGAAGTCTTTTGCCATCCATGTCCTTTATGCACATATAGAGCTCGATGTCTTGGGCGGCCTTCTTTCATGCTTTGGCCAGGCAGTAGATGTCCTTCTCTCCTTCTCTTGTTTCCAGACAATCATACAGGTCTTGGCAGTGTTCCGCCTTGGCACTGGCAACAGCCCTCTTAGTTGCTCCTTTGGCAGCCACATAATACTGCCAATTTTCCTTGGTCTTATCTGTCTGCCATTTCTTAAAAGCTCTCTTCTTCTCTTGCACTTTCTCCTGTACTTGTTTGGTCCACAGCCACGCTTGTTTATCAATATGTCGGCGGCCCGGTTGTGTGACGCCAAGGATTTCTCTGGCAATGGTGGTAACAGAGTCCATGTGGTGTCAATCAAGGCGGTATTAATAGGTGGAAATGTGATTTTCTTGATCATTGCTTCTTTAAAGTTCCGTTAATTCCGTAAACCATTTGATCTTCTCAGGACCCGTGGTGCTGCTCATTTGCTTATGGCATGTTATTTTTAAATCTGTGGTGAGTAACCTATGTTGTAGGGCAAGAAGGTCAGAGGGAATAACCTTCACGTTGGATACAATGGGAAAATCACACCTTCTCAGAAGAATATAATCAATCTGACTACTCTTTTCGCCACTGGTATAGGTGATAAGATGTTTTAAACATTTCTTTAAAAATGTATTGCAGATTACAAAATCATTTGCTTCGGTGAAGTCAAGGATTCCTAATATGTCTTCACTGCGGCTTCCATAGCCTTGATTCCCATGACACTGGTATCCATTCCAGGTGTTTCCCGCATGTCCATTTAAGTCACCACAAAGAAGTAGCAGATCTTCTTCAGGGCAGGCAGAGATTCTAGCCTGTAATTCATTCCAGAATTGATCCTTGCTATCTTTGTCAAGTCCTGTTTATGGAGCGTAGGCAGAAAACACCTGGAGTTGGTGGGTGGGGGTGTCGATAATGATGGACATGAGGCGATCAAAGTACCTCAGGGCCTCAGGCACGTAGGTGCACAGGTCCTTATTCATGACGACGGCAACATCGTTGTTATTGGATGTGCCCTGATAAATCAGCTTGTAATCCTCTCCAATGTCCTTGGATTTCTGACCTTTCCATCTGGTCTCTTGAAGGCCTACCACGTTGATATGATGGCGCTTCAAAACTTTGGCTAGTTCACAGCTGCGTCCAGTCAGAGTTCCAATGTTAATTGTAGCAATTCGCAATGGTATCTGTTTCCTTTGAGCTAGCTTCTTTAAATGGTCTTGCTTCTGACCAGTAGCCCTTGTCCACTTCTCACCTTGGTCGGGCAGGGCAAACTTTTCATATACACCTACATTTTATTAGTAGGCAGAGAAGAATCATGGTGAGTCTTACATCCATAGTCTAGGTTTCTGCTATCAAAGCTGAAGGAGAACTGTCTCATTTGAAAGAAAAGTTTGTTTATATGAATCTACAGGAGGTGCTGTTCCTAGCTGACTACTTTACTGCCTATATTACTTTGGGTGCGATTAGTACTCGGATGGGAGACCACCAGGCCATACAGATATCATTAAATCATTTAAAAACCATCCTGGAAAAAGGCAATGACAAACCACTTCTGGACTGTTGCCTGGAAAGCTGCACAGCCCTGTCCATCCATGTAGCCATCTGCTTGGCCTTATGGAGCTCACTTCTGAACAAACTCATAGCAAACACCAAGTGCAGCAGAGGCACAGAGCTAGTCATCTAACCAAACTCCTGTTTCCATGTTTCCAAAGCCATATTTCTGGATTCAGCAGCAGCCACATCCGTGTGGCTAAATGGCACCCCATGACTGGGGGGAGGGGTGGGCAGTCAGCATAAAATGACATCATGGAGCTTTGCAACAGGATGTGGACCTGTTGACTGCCCACTGCCAGCACAGAAACTCCAAAAGCAGTTTCTTTTGAATTCCAGCTAAGTATGCATTCAATGTTTTATTGCATCCATATGTGCAGCCTTAAATTAAGCTAACGTCATCTTGCTATATCATTTTTTATAAACTATGAATATATTTAATGCAGTGTATCATGCAAAAGGAAAAAAAAACTTGAATGATAAGCTCTATATGGGAGTATTTAACTTGAGTGACAAAAACAATCCTCCTTGGTATAAATTAGGAAATTTTTACATCTGCAAGTGAAAAGGTTTCCTGCTTCTTTTTTCTACCTAGTCAGGATTCATAGCTTGCAGTACAAGTTTTCCTGCTTTGCCGCCTCAGTCATCAAAACCTGCCATAAACAGGGCAAGGGATGAATGACTGTGGAACCAGGCACAGGTGGTGGAACTCACCCAAAGGCTGTTTGAGCCATGGGTGATCTTCTACTTTCATTAAATGCATCTCTGGCTACATTAATTAAAAGTGGGCTTAAATCCCATCCTACAAAAGACTGAAAGGAAAGCTGTTATGACATTTCATTTCCAAAAAGCCCTGTTTTCAGTAATAACAAATCCTTGCAGCAGCAGAAGGAAAGGGAAGGAGCAGAGACAAAATTCTGATAGAAAGGCTGGATGAGATTGACCCTCTCAGTGGAAATGAGCTACAAGGAAACCGTCTCTTAGGAGGACACAAGGGCCCCAGAACACTGATGACATGTCCATTCCATGTGCTGAAGTCTCTCTGTAAGCAGTGATGTCTATGGCATGCGTGGAAAAGGAACTTGCAAGGCACTCTTTCCAGACAATCCCTTAAAAATCCCAAGGCTGGATTGGGAGAGTGATTTAGGAAACCAGACTAAGGTATCATCTGTTTTCAGTTAACAAGTTGGCTTGGTTACCAAATGATGATGACTTGTGTTTGTTTTCCTCATCTTGTTTCTGGTTAGCACATTTTTGACATTTCCTGCTAAGAGAGCAGCTTACAGTTTCCAGCTGAGTAGGATTTGGGGCCAAGATCTGAAGATTCCAATTGCGAATATTATTTCTCCCCTCTCCTTTCTTCATGTTTTGGTCTACTCCTTCCTCCCTCCCTCCCAAAGCAATTTACACAGGAAAACAATGTTTGTGTATGTAGACACACATACCAATCATCCATAACCCTCCAGCAAGAAGGGAGGCTTATCACAGCCGAGGGCAGGGCGGTGGGTAAAGAAAAGCCAGGCTTTCTGCAGTTGGAGTAGTTGAGCAGCAGAGTTTCAGTCCTTCCCAACATGCAAACAGGCACATGTATAATTTGGTGGCAGCAGAAAACTTTAAGTTGGAAAACCTATCAAGCCTATGACTTTCCAAATTCAAAAGCCAGTCTGAAAAGGTCAAACCTTGAGCACAATATTGGAGGCAGACAGACATAGCAAAGTCTTAAGGACTTGTATAAAAGATAATAGCACAGCCAGGGGAGATGTTTCATAAATATGGGGCCACAGCAGGGAAGACTCCATTCCTGCTGTCAGACGATAAGCCATGACCATTGATAGACTAAAGCACTTGGGCAGATACATACAATATCATTATATTGAAAAGGAAACAGACCTCTATACTCCATAATAAAAACAGTGGAAGGCGGAATTCCCTTTTCAGAGCCAAAGAAGTCCTATGGGAGAAGATGCCCTCACTGTACCCATAGAAGAGGCTATATCCAACATTACATAGGTAGACTTTAACTTGTACATTGGGGCTTCCCCTTGTTCCCTCCACAGTACATCTGCATCACTGCTCAGATCTACTCTGCATCTTCTCCAACTTCAAAATCTGCTGAATAAAATCTGGTAGGGGTCATATGAAAGAGGAAAAGAAGAACTCATATCAGTGGTGTATGGTCTTCCATAAGTGGATGGACACCACTGTGCATACAACCCTTTATAACCAATTAGACTAAAAATCTGGATCTGTTCTAAATATTTGATAATAATTATGTTAAATGTATACCGGATCAAGAGTACATTCTTCATAGAGTAGAAAAGCAGATTTATGTATTCCTAATTATATTTCCAAATGAGTGCCCCAGTTAACAGATTAACTCCCCAGGGTAAGAAATAAAACAACTCCAACAGAAATGCAGCGATTAATTCCTGCAGCTTCCTGATCATCTGATTTTGCTGCTCTGCATATCAATAAGGGCAGCAAAGACCCTGTACAACTGGTGGCACTAATGAATGTTGTACGATGCAAATTAGTTTTTGCATAGTGAATGTACTGCCAAGAGTTTAACACTGTACATCCATATTACAAAACAATCTAACATTCCAGCCATTCCAGAGAGCCCATATGTACAGTAAGAGTTATTCCAGACATCATGCTATAACAATGAAGCCCCAGTTTATTCAATGAAAGTTTGTTTCATTTCATTTATGGCTGTGGGCTGGCCAAAATAAGCCCCCAAAGCAATAACCATGAAAATTAAGAGAACTAGCATGATATGATGGATAACATTAGACCAGGATTTAGAGACCCAGGTTGAAATCCCAATACAGCTGCTGGGTAATATTGGCCAGACACTAATTCTTCAGCTAACATCTTAACATCTTCATTGTAAGGATAAATTAGGATAGTATGAGTGGGAACAATCAGTTGAGTTTCTGGAGGGGGAAGCAGTATGTTACAGTAATCAGGAAATGCAAAGTCAGTATTAAAAATAATAAATTCACTTGAAAACTTTAAAGACTATACCAGTTTTACAGCAAGAAATGAGTAAAATAACAGTGCCTGGACAGAGTTAAAAATATGCCCACAATTCAAATGATTCTGAAGGACCATGAAAATATAAAAATGTATTTCATCATTTTCTAATAGAAAATATGAAGATGACCAACTGAGTTTCTGTGGAAGACTTTTTCCAATGTCAGGGGCTTTAACCAAGAAATCCCTGCCTTCTGTACTCACCAATGAACTTCAGGTGGACATGGGCTACCAACCACAGACTTCTTGAAATATGAAGTGGCAGGATAATTCAGAAGCAGGTAACCTTCCCCTCAAATACTTTGTCCCAAAAAAAGATATTTTGAACTGGGCTCAGAAATCAAGTGAGAGCCAGTGAAGAGTGTGGGGCAAACTTCAGCCATATGTTCCAAATAACTAATCCACATCAGCCCTTGAGAGCTGCCATTCCAAACCTATTTCAAAAGCAGCCCCACGTCAAGAACATTTGAAAAGTCATTCCTGGATTTGATCAAGGTAAATATAACAGTGACAGTCCTGCGTTGGTCCTGAGTCAGTACAATCATTCGCTGGACTGTGGATTGTGTTCAGTACACTGTGTTTGGGTACTTACGTACAGTGAAAGTCCTGGAGGAAGAGAGGATGGTAGTTCCCATTTCTTGGAGAGCTTTGTGGGGAAAAGAAAGTGGCCAGTGGCCTATGATGTGAGTTCCAGTGCTCTCTTGAAATACTCACTATCCAGTATTTGGACTTCTGGTGAGATGGCAATGTAGGAGGCTGCACGTACGTCAGCATCATCTGCTAATTTTAAATTTTATATTACCATCCAATATTTTGAAATGCAATTTGTGATTCAGCAGGAATTTGCTAAAATAAAGTATGCACAAATTCTTGACTGTACAAAATCTGTAGATTTCTGGCTCATTGACCTTGTGCCAGAGCATTACAGCATGAGAATTATTTAAACCCCCTTTTCCCTAAGATTTCTGCTGGATGTAATTCAGAAATATTTATTTAAAATTCATGGACAAAAATAATCTATAGGGGGTGAGTTGCTGTTAAGTACCCTTCCTCAACTTGGTTCCACCCAGATGTGTATGACGACAACTCCATAATCGCTTGCCACCAAGGTCCTTGTTGGCCACGGTCAATGGACATTATAGTCAAACTTCTCAGACAGCAGTCCCTACTTTCATAGGCACATACCTACTAGGGCTGCACTTCCCAATACCTCTTTTCCAGGATCCGTGGAGAACAGCCAAGCAATCCTGAGCTGTTTTCAGGAGTTATAAGCCCATTTGCCTCTGAACTAGAAGCACTGTGGAGCCCTAATTCCTATGTCATGTTCCCGTTCCGATGTTTATGGTTCCTCGTA
Source organism: Candoia aspera (assembly GCF_035149785.1). NCBI lineage: Eukaryota > Metazoa > Chordata > Lepidosauria > Squamata > Candoiidae > Candoia > Candoia aspera. The sequence continues at coordinate 105,859,852 of NC_086153.1, forward strand.
ACGTTTCACATGTCATATCTGCAGTTGCGTGCCTGCCTGGCCACGCTGGTAAATTTCCTTTGTGCTGACTTGTGATCTTCTGGAATGTATGTTTGGGTTATCTCTGCTGTTCAAGGTTACTTTCTCAGGCCGATTCTAACGGTTGCTAGCATCTGGGGGGGTGGTTGCTATGCTAGCCTGAGGGGAGGGTTCGCAACGGGAGCAAGGCTTTTTAAGTTTGTATTTGGCGCGCTTTTGCTCATTCTCAGCTTTCTTCGTACTTTGCATACTATTCATTCAATAAATTAGTTTTCTCTAGTAACTACTGATGAGACTCCTTTTATTGGAATAGGCAATCATTACATCCTACTTCTCCATGCGGTGTCTTCCCACCCCAATTCATCCATGAACCTCAGTTCTATTCACAGATTATCTCCTTCTTGGGGGAAAACAAAAATGTTTCTTCTTCACAAATAGCATCCCAGTAGTACCACAGGCAATCTGAGTGACCAAGAGGAAGGTGCATTGTGGCTAAGGATAAAACACCCATACTTCAGCCAACACAGGTTTGTTAGAGTTGAGACAGGGGCTTATGTGCAATCCAATGGAGGGGGAAACACAACTGAATGTACGTTTGTGTGTGAGAGAGAAAGGGCTGGAAAGGATCAGAACTGAATGATGCATCTTCCTTTTCTTTCTTCAATATACGTTGTGACAAAGAAGCACAGGATTTCCATGTTTGACTTGTGAAATGTTGTTCCACCCTATATGAGGAAGGAATTATTGGAGCTGTTTTATAAAATGAGAATTATTGGGTGAAATAGCATTTCCTGGATGAAGGTTTAAGATGAATTACACTTTCCGGAATTAGATTTCTTCATAGAAGTTTTTCTTTTTTACCAATTTGCAGAATGCGGTATGGCATTTGGTGTAAAAATTATTAATGATTTCCTTAGCTTCCAGTCCAAATGGCTTTCCTTTTTTATTATTAGACCCGTGATCTATCTCACAGATTCTTTCTCTATGGAGTACTCTCTGATACATTTATGACCCACAAGTGAGTTATGACGGTTTTACTGTCACCCAAGGGAATAATTGCTCCTCCACCATTCACTGTCAGGAACATGGTTCATTCCACCGATGAGCTGAAAAATATAGGTGCACAGGGAGAGCACAAGGCCTGAAGGAGGTTGCTGGGGAGAATGTAAACATTTCCATAGTCCTTACACTATTTGAAAGCTGCTCAGCTTCATCATCCTTTCTACCTCCCTCAACCCCCAACAGCATTACAGGGCGTACTTTGGAACATGGGCTTTGCACAGCCGATGGAATCCCATCTCCTGTTTCTGAAGAGAAATGGTGCCCCCAAATTCTCTAGGATAAAATGCCAAATTAATTGTGTCAGGCTTTCACCATATTTTATGCCCATCAGTATGAAGTGCAAGTATCACACAAACACAGCGATTCTTCTCTCACAAATACCTGCATAGATTGATTGATTGATTGATTGATTGATTGATTGATGTATCCAATTTGTCCCCGCCCATCTCCTCCCATCAGGGGACTCTGGACAGTATAGATATTCCTCCTGTTGCATTTTAAAATATTATACTCCTTTGAATGCAAAAATACATACCAGTCTTACATTGTGGCAATGAACCAAACAACCTGATTGGAGATATTATGTTAAAAAAATAAAAAAGATGCTTCCTCAGGCTGTAGAGTTTTTAACTGCCATAAAATGGCCACAGATTTGCTTGTGTTTTCACTTGTGGATTTCTCCAATCAGCTGGCAAAATCACAACTTGTTCTGGGTACTTTGGGTACTCTCGCTTGGCATGGGCACTCTGTGCTTCTGCCTGAGACAGCAAAATGTCTTGGCCTTGTGCATTTGCCTGTGGAGACATTTAGTCTTTTAAAAAAACAAAACAACCAGGTGTTTCAAAGACCAGTGCCTATGCACACTCCAGTTAATAACCATCACAGGGGCTCAGAAAAAGGGGACCTACCTGTTATTCATCAGTCACTAAAGGGGGCTTCATGGATGATGTGCATCTTCCTACGGATTGCTAGGCCAGGACCCCAGAAGCACAATGGCTTGTTCATTTGAGAACTGAAGGGGTGGGGAGCCCTGACCTGTGTCTTTCAGTATTTGGTGAGTGTTCTGAGAGAAGAGGGGTACCATTAAACCTGAACTTCACCTGCACCTGCATTGACTGTCGTGGGCTTAGCGTACTATTAAGCTTGAATTTGTCACCCCCTCTGTGCTCTGCAACTTGAAAGCCTAACACTGATCGCCAAGGGAGATGCTTCTGGATGACTGGAGCAGCTCAGTTTTTCAGAAGTTGTTCATACAAGTAGGACAGATTCATTTTGTAACATGGCGATGCTATTACTTTTTTTTTTTTTAATGCTGATTGGTTTAAAGTTTTTGTTTTCACTGAAATGGCAGACAGCAGGAGGCCCAGAGGTAATGGTGATAGCAAGGGGAACATTTGGCAAGGCATGTGGAGAGCTGCAAATCTAAACTTTTGATTTCTAGCAATCTGTACCCTTAAATTCAGATATTTGATTCTGGGCACAGACTCTAAATTTAGAGGCTCCTGCTGAATAAAAGACTGTCACTCACTCTTATTTTAATGACTTTTTTCTTATTACTGTGCATTTTTTTTCTGCCTCCCATTCTGCTCTTCCTTGCCACGACTATTTTGGTGTTCAGGGTCTTTTGTTCTCCTCATCCGATGGCTATTTTTTCACTGTCTGTGGGCTAATCACCACTACTCTTACAAATATACATTGACTCTGATCCTACAATGAGAATATGCAATCAGCCTGGTCTCTCAATCTCTCTCTCCCCACTCCCTTTGTCTGATATAGCCAATGCTACAGCTGAGCAACCTCTGGACTATGGGTTTCTTTGCTTGCTTGCTTGCTTGCTTGCTTGCTTGCGTGTTTATGAGAGCTATTATGGTTTAGTGGTAAAGGTCCTGGACTAGAAACAGTGAGATCCAGTTCTAGTCCTCCTTTACTCACAGAAGCTGGTTAGGTAACTTGGAGCCAATCACTCTCCCTCAGAAGTCTAAAAACATCAATTTACCAACCTGCACTGGACCAGCATGATAGGTTAAAGCCCTCAACTTTCAATGAAGAGGACTTCATCCTGCAGTGGATTCATTTTGGCTGATATATAGAGATGATAGACAGATGATAGATAGAAAGATAGATGATAGATAGATGATAGAGATAATCGTGTGTGTGTGTGTGTGTATGCACACATACACAAGAAACAGATGATCAACTCTTCTGGCATACAATGGGCCCTTAAAAATTAATCTGAATACGAAGTTAGACTGTCTGGAAGAAAATGCATAAATGTGGGCATCAGGGGTGCCCTCCCTAATCAGGTCCACACAACTAAAATATTCTCCCTTGTAGCCACTCCTGCTCACTTGAAAAGCTGCCTAGAGGAGGCCTTGCAAATAACCTGGGCAAGTACCCAAAAGAGGAAGGCCTCCTTGAGATAATTCTGGCAAGCCAGGCAGGACACCAAAACATTGAACTGATCCTGGAATTTGCCTTGCCTTGCACCTGATGGAGCACTAGAATGATGTGATCAGATGAGCCAGTCCACCTTTTTGTGGCAATGACCCTAGTTGAGAGTCTTGAAAACCAGCCCAGCTGCATTTGAAGCCCTCCATTCCTTCTGCTGCCTGGAGCCATAGGCAATGGCTCCCAAGTCATGTCCTGGTGGATGTTGTTTAGGTCAAATCCTCATAGGTTGTTTTGCATGGAAGAAAGAAATGAATGTGGTGCAGTGGGGCATTCAAGCCAGGGCAGCAGAGGATTTGGGGCAGAACTTGGGCCACATATACTGACACCTACTTTCATGCGATGTCCAGGAATCCAGGAATCCAGGAAAGCATTCCACCAAAGGACTTTTTCCCACATTCAGAATGTAGGCAAGCATAGGAGTTTGATATAATACTCTATCATTTGTAAAACATGATAGCCTGTTGCTGCGAAAAGAAGAGGATGTGTCAAAGGACTGGGCTGAGGGAAAGAGAGAGGGAAGCGTGGAGTAGAGAACATATGTGGTACTCCTTCTGATTCCAAACCAACAAGGTCTCCTAACAGGCTCTTCATATCCAAAGCTGCTACTCCAGGAATGTGCCTGGGCGACCCACTAGAAGGCAAGACTGGCTTCTTCTCCATTGCAACTCCTAACCATTAGAGCATGTGGGAAGATTTCTGTGACCGAGATATGCTCTGCACAGTGAATCTGAGTGTAACCAATAACCTCTCCATTTGCTGATTTCTCTTGGGTGAGCTTTTTCTACCCCAGGTATAACATGGGAGTCCCAAAAGACCTTTTGTGAGGCCAGCTGAACAATGGCTAGTTCATAATTCTTAAAACTGCTCCAAAATGGGAGCAGTTCTACACCTAGAAGTGACATAGATTAAGTCCTCCCACTGAAAAAGAAAAAAAAAAAGGGGGGGGGGAGAGATTTGTCTTAAATTTTGGACAGCAGGAGGAGGGAATGCCTGAACATGCTGGACCCATGTGCTTCTGTGCCTCTGTGAGCCTCTCAGGACAAGATTCCACTCCAGAACTTCCAATCTACCCGATATCGAATATTTGGGATGTTTCATTGTGCATTCCTTCTGCCCCATTTACAGAAAACTTAGGGGAGCTCAGATTTTATGCTCCTTCCATAGTTTCTTTTGCATTTTTTTTCTTTCCCTCAAAAATATTAAGGAAGATAAGGCAGATCAGTTGTACATCACCAAGATCATTCCTGAGGCTACCAACTCTCTTGGTCTGAAAGCAGCCTTTTCCATACATTTTCTAAACCAATGGGGCAAATCAGACCATTAAACATGATAATTTGCAGGAAAATAAAGTATTATTTATGCAGTTGTTTCATGTTTATAGCTAGGCTTGCTCCACTATATATAATATATATATAACCGCCCAGAGTCCCACGATGGGAGGAGATGGGCAGGGACTAAATAAATAAATAAATAAATTTGCACATTTTCTTTATCTTCTTTTCTTTATACTGCATGTAAGAAAAAATGTCTTTAAAATCTTCCCATGTAGTGTCTCTTTGTTACAATCAGTACTCATGACATCTGTGAGATTTAGCCTGAGACCTGGACCTGGACATGTGTGTCTTCTCATCTTTACAGTGCCACTCCCTCCAGCTTTATCCAATGCTGAGTCAGCCTAATCTTCATCAGAACAAAGTTATGAACAAATGTAACACATCCATGGCTGATCAACAAAAGAATGAGCTGATCATTAGTTAACAGAATGGGCTCCTTTATTGTTATCAGTGGAAAGTGAAATATCCTAGACCGATTGATTATGTGCCATTAAGTCAGTGTTGACTCTTAGCAACCACACAGATAGTTTTTCTCCATGACAATCTGTCCCTAACCTGGTCTTTTGGGTCTTCCAACACTGCACCCATCACCATTATAACTGAGTCCAGCCACCTTGTGCTGGGTGCCCTCTTCTCTTTCTTTCCACCTTTCCCAGCATTACAGCCTTCTCCAGAGAGCTGTCTTGGTAAGTTCCAAATACGCATATCTAAGAATTTGCTGCATTATTCCTTAATTTGCACAGAAAAGTCTTGTTCAGTCAAACAGCTTTTGTAGAACATTTATGCACTGTAGATATTAATTGTTCAGTTACTTATAACTAAATACAAGATCTGTGAAGACTAGCAAATATTTCAGTTGAACTGGCGTTTCTATTTAGCAACTTTTTTTAACAGCAGGGTTCCTGTGCCACTAATACATATACATAATAAATATCCATCATCAAAGCTATCCATATGCAAGACAATAAAACAATGACTATCTACAGACAGAGCCAATATGTATTACAATGTATATTACAATGCCATGAACTCAAGAGACTAGAATGATGACACATCACTGATGAACTCATCCTAAAGCTCTTGACAACCACACAAAAATCTGACTTCTCTTTCGATAAAAGGCAACTTTTTCTGAAAGAGGAAACTAACCCTCTATAATAAGCCGAGGCTTTCCCCAGCATTTCATCTGCGTGTGAAAAAAAAAAGATTCCCTAGCAGAATCTATCAGGGAAAAAACAAGTTACAAGCTGTAACCCCTGGTTTCACAAACAGATTGCTTTCTTGAACAAACGAAACAACAATAATAACAGCATAAGGTACGTTGCATGTGGTGAAGAAGATACAAATAAGACATAGAAATGGGGATAATGGAATTCTGTTCAAGGGAGGAATCGCAGAGGATCATCGGTGACGGTAGAATTCTTCTCAAAATTCCAACCTTGCCATCGCACTCCTGCCCCCTTGTGGTCGTGAGCAGAACGTTTCCTGTCCCTTCCCACCAGACAAACAGCGAAGCGCTTAAAAATATTCCAGGATTGAAAAAGCAGAAGGTAGCGCTCGCTTCATTCAGTGCTAAATATAGGTTACCGCGTTCGTTGTTACTGTATTCACTTTGTCCGTGTAGATTTTCCAAGAGCAGCGGAAGTCATGTTTTTTCTTGTTAACTTAGAAGTGGGACCTCATTGACCCCGCTAGATGGAGCCCTAGAGCCAAATACTGCCGCCGCCGCCGCCGCCGCCGCTCTCCATTCACTATTGGGGGAGGGGAGGCGCTGTACTTCGCGAGATTGGAAAAAGAGGGTTGTACCCATTTGAGTCCAGTTGCGATTCTGATTCTTTTTATTTTTACTCACTGCACTGGATTTTCAAGGGATGTCTTTACAAGATATAAATCACCAAATACCTCCTTACCCAAGGAGGACAAATCCAAATAGGTGTTATCACCATCACTGACATTGTAATGGTGGCCTATGTTTCAAAAGGGCACTGTGCCACCCCAGGAAAAAGGCTTCCATAGTTACCTATTCCAAGGACCAGAAATTTATAAATTAGCCTCTATTCTGGGACATTTGTCCCCCACCTCAGTAGTTCAGATATAAGCGTGGAGACCTGACCGCCCTCTGATCTAGTGGCATTTGATGGACCTGCCACATGAAAATAGATGGGTACGATATGCTCACAGTAGCCAGTACTCACGCAACAGTCACCAGGCCAAGAGAACCATAATGAGGACAGACTTTCTATTGCCACAGTATGGCTGAGTGAACACTCTAAAACAGCCATGAGGATATGGCATGGGTCTCTCCCCTTTTGTAAGGCTGCTTGGCAAGGGAGAAAGTCTGAGACCTTGCTAGTGTACAGGTGGCACCGTGGGTGGGGTGGGAAGGGTGGCTAGATGGAGAGAAGAATTGGGACCTGAACCACGCAGTGAAGGTTTTTGAAACAACGGCTCTAGCAGTCATGAGATAATGGCTTAGCGAACAATCCCGCATTGGCTCCAGTGTTCTTTGGGTTGTTCTGAGATGGTAGATTTCACCCACAAAGAAGAGGATATGTGAACATGACACTACTATCTTTATAAATCCATTGGCAAATTGTCCTTCAAGGCTAATGGCAGGTGGACAGCTGAATACATCCCTTCTTTACCACACCCAGCTCTTTCCCTCCCTTTCCCATCTTCAAGTGACCCTTGAGATAAGTCCCACTTTAAAACAGCATTGATTAAATGGGATCACCTGACAGCACCCAAGCAGTGGGTCCTAAGGAACAACATCTCCCAGAGATCCATTTGGAGCCTGCCCTTGGCTTAATTAAACAAAAACCTGACTCTTTCCCTTATAAAGCTAAGAAAGGGAGGGAGGCAGACAATCCATCTGTCCATGAGCTTCCAGCTCCCAGACAGTTGCCAACCCTCCAGCTATGTGCTGGCCCTAAACATGGTCTAAGACACTCTATAGACAGAAGTTACCACCCTCCATGAGACCCCCAGCTGCTTAGTTCAAGCACCTCATAGTGCTTAAACGCAGTAAGCAATGGGATCAGTCTGTAATACAATAAATTATTTCCCCAGTAGTTCTCATTTCCCAGTAGTTCTCCCCCCTTCCTTCCACTGCAGGCATGAGAATACCAGGTCTGACCCTGTATTCTCACCACATTTTGCTCTGGCCTTTTCCTCCTGTTGAAGGATAACTGTGTGGATGATTCTGCACTGGAATGGGGCAGAGCACAGACCCAAAGAGATCCTTGGGATTGTCATCTCATAATCCTTGGGTTTCTTCCCCTCTTCCAAACTTCACTGTGTCATATTTCATGAGAAGCTTTCATGGGTGGACTGAATAATTTTTCTGCTTTCACAAACTCCTCCTGATTAGAACTGATTGACTGATAGTAAATGCAGCAGGCAGGGCACCACCCCTCCTGAAACATGCCAGCAAGCTAACCATAACCCCAACAGATGCTTCCGTTTATAGGCCAAATGAGAGCCCGCCAGGCCAACCCACAGCCAACACCACAGATGTGGAACCAGGCCACTTGACACCAGGCACACAGCATGCCATGCTGTCTAGCAACGCTGGGCTTTCCAGAAGAGCAGAAGGTCTGAGAGACTAATTAGCCCATTGAGGCAACGTGCTAGCCTGGGCTGCGCAACTGTGCTATTTGCAGAGCACTTTAGCGGCAGCCTGGCTAAGCAGCATCAGACGAAGCCCCTCTCTCTGTGTCTGGCAGACACCTGAGCTCATCCTGTTCCCCCTCCAATGTGCCAGCAGGGCCATGTGGAGGCTTGTCTTTGCTTATCACCAGATGGATCAAGGAAGTTGCGAGAGCGACAATGTTACAACGATGTGGACCGTTCTTGCAATCTAAAGATTCTGTTAAGAACAAAGTGTGGGTGAGACCTGCTGTACTCTTGAAAATGCTACTTGCATTTCTTTAACCGCCCTTATTTCTAGCAAGCAATACATTTTGGGATTCAGAAAGGCAAGGGGAAGTCAGCTGGAGATAGCAAGGAAGCTGGACTCTGCTTTTTGCACAAATGAACAGCCTGGCTTGAAGGTGGACTTTCCTTTGCTGCTGCTGCTGCTGCTGCTGCTGCTGCTGTTCCTGTCCCAATTCTGTTCCCAGGTGTGCAGGATGGTTTAACTTTATCCCATGTGATTAACTACAGACGACACTCCTCATTGACTTCATTCAGTCTGTGGATACCTTTTGTTTGGTAAAGTAATGAGCAATTGGTTAATTAATTAATTGAGTCAAATAGTCCTGATTACAGAGAAATCTTGCTATTAACCTGTACGATGTGTATCTCCAGAGAAAATATTACAGTCACTGGGAAGGACAAGTAACAGCCTGGAAAATGAAATGTTATACTAGAAAGAGCAAATTTCCTCCTATATTACAAATGTAACAATTGGAAGCATGTCTACTGATGGCCAGTGATCATCCATGTGGGATGAAATACAAGTAGATGTTAAAAAGAACCAGAAAGGGTGGCTAACAAGATTCTCGTCCGAGTTCCAGGTCAGTTTGAGAATGGTTTGGGTGCAAGCGGTGAGCTACACCAATGCTATTAAACGCAGTACGTGCACTTTCAGATTTAGAGTGCACAAGAAGGAACTGTAGCGAGATGTTGCAGCATTCCAACCTGTCCACTACCAGCCCCTCCAGAATAGTCCACTTTAATGACTCCCCACCCACTCCCCTCTTGAAATTCCTGTGTGTGTGTGTGTGTGTAAATATTGATACGTTCCCTCCTGTGCTTGGATGGAGCCTTTGGGATAATGGAAACATTCACTATTCATATATAGAAAAGATAATTAAAAGCAAGGATATACATAACCTGATGTCCTTCCAATCTCCTGCATTCAGCCCCAGCAACAAGTAGATTTGTTGCCCAAAATATCTGGAGGATACTGAGTTATTCACATACAAAGTCAGTAATACGTAGGGAAGTGTTATTTAATAGTCATCTGCATGTAGGTGTAAGCCAGCTTGTCCAAACATTGTATCCTGCATTTTTATGTCTAGGTTGTAATTCCCATGCATGCTGAAAAGTTGGAAGCTGCAGTTCCAACACTTCTGACAGCTATGTTTGTGAGTGTGTTTGTGTGTGTGTGTGGGGGGGTGCTCTACAAGTAAGAATGAACTTTGAGAAAATCTATGTACCTCACACTTCCTTTTCCTTCTTCCTACTTCTAAAAGTAAACATGGGTTGCAGAAGATGTATGCTTGCATATATTTCCAGGAATGGCTACTCCTCCATTGAAGGATAGCAATGATATAAAGAATAATATATGATTTACCCCGATGAAAATACAATATTTTGGTTATTGCTTTAAGGCATCCTGCAGAGTTTATACAAACAAAAGGACTGATTACCCCAGTCAATGTCTATGTCCTTTTTTTGTTCTGGAGCCAGGATAGACTTCTGTGTGTAGGAAAAATATATGCACAACCCATTCTCTGTGTTGGAGGTGCAATCCAACCCATTCTCTGAAGATATGATTTACCCAAGAAATAAAAACATGGAAACAATTACTATTCAAAGGACATCCCGAAAGTCATTTTTTACATGACCTTTTTATATTAGGATGATGATGATGATGATGACGATGATGATAATGGTGTTGACAAGAGTGGTCAGCCTTTAGTGTAACTTGGATAAAGAAAATGACTGCAACAAGGAGGTACTATAGAAGCTGTCACTGTTTTTGTGTGCTCCATATTCTCATAGCCCTTGGACTGAAAGGCAGTAATTAAACTCAACACTCCCTCCTTCTTACACTGAATTGCTACACTGAACTGAAGAATGGATCTTCCTACATGCTACTGGAGGTAAGAAAATATCACTTCAGGCTTCTCTCCCTTCTGGTAAACCTGGGCAACAACATGGCCCTTCAAGTGGCCATTGAACAGAAAGTCCTGGCCTACTTACATGAGAGGCAGGGTCCATCCACTGTGTATTTTCGTTCCACAGACTGTGTCCCTGTCCACCTCCTAACACCTAAATGCCAGGGGGTTCCTTTGCCACCACAATGTTGCTCATGCCCATCTCTAGATGTAAGTGACAGTTGCCAAGAATTTGGCATTTCCTCTTGCAACCTGGCATGGACAGCATTTCTTAATGTCACTTGAAAAATGAATATGTATAAATTATAATATAAAATCACAATACTTAAGAAAGCAAATGCAACTAATGCAACTAGTTAATATCCAGCACTTGCAAAATTACCAGCAGAAGAATAAAACCGTTCTCCATATGGTATCATGAAGCTTCCAAAAAAACTCAGATTTCTTTAAAAAGAAAAAACAGCAGCAAAACTTGTGCAGAAAATCTTGAGTAATAGATGTAAAACAAAGATCTAATATAACAACATAGGATTATGGAAAAAAACAATGCTTCTGTCGATAAACCAGTAATTTCTGTTCAGGATTAGTAAGTATTAGAAGCATCTTTATATTATCATTCAAAGTTCATGTTTTGGACTACAAAAAAACTCTACAGTTACATTCTGTAGAGGTTTCAGGAGATGGTTTGCCAAATGGAAAAACATTTGGAGGTTTGGAAAAATCTTACACATAAATTACCAAAGGCATGAAGCGTCTGAAGGATGGATGAAATCAAATGCCAAGAAAAAGAAGGAAACATGCCAAAAAAGGAGGTGGTGGCGAGGAAGGAGAGCAGCAAAGGAGCCATGGAATGCTTTCTTTTAACAAATCCCCTATAAAATGGGAAGGCAGGCTCCAGACCATGACACCCACTCACTGAAAAAGCTCTCTTCGATGATGGGAAATATCCTCCAAATGATTAGACCTTGCTGCTGACATTTCCATCCTTTCAGCTGGAGATGACCATTGATTCTCCTCAAGGTGTTTTGCTCATGAAAGAGAAAGGAAAGGCGTGTCTCTCACTATGGCACAGTGTTCCCATTTGTTTATTCTCTTGATTTATGATGCTATATAAATGGAGTTGGTAGCAGGTAAGCTTGGGAAGGAAGGAAGGAAGGAAGGAAGGAAGGAAGGAAGGAAGGAAGGAAGGAAGGAAGGAAGGTTGGTTGGTTTATGATTTTAAAAAGGCACACTCCCGGCTGATACATGATCTCTCCTTTGGCTTTCACCTCCTCCTGCAGGGCTGGCCCATAAACTCAGGTTTCACTACTCAATCTGAGTCAACAATCTGTAATCTGGACAATGGCTCAGGACCCGGGCTCAGGTTGCATCAGAGGCAGTCAAGAGGGGTGAGGGGCTGGAAGGGGCAAGGAGGGGGAAAAGGCAAGCTTTGTTTTCCATTGGTCATCCTCCACAGGCGAGGGAAGGCTGCCTGTCCTTCCCTGCTCACTGCCAGGGCAAGGCTTCTGTGCTTCAGCCTGACTGACGCTTTGCTGAACTATATCATCAAGACCCACATGCCTCAAAATCAAGGGCAGAAGTTTGGAGCACAGGCTCAGATTTGGAGCTCTTTTCATCTTTTGGATACCTGATCCCTTGGCATAAGCTGCCTGCAGTGAAGTTGCTATGCAGATATACAGTTTCTGGAAAGCTACACCAGGAAAGTGAAGCCTTACCAATGGATTAGCATTTTACAAAGAGGCAGGATAAAGTGGGCTGCAGTTAGATTTAAAAGCTTTTTTAAAAATGGTAAGGAAAGGAGAGAAAAAGTGAATTAAAGCTTTATTGGAAAAAAAAATCTTCCCCCAAACCACCCTGAAAGGATCAACACAGAAGAAAATATCTTGTTGCTTTCCTGGTTTTTAGGCTGGCTCAGTCTAACTATTTATATAATGTGTGGTTCTGTGTGTTTAAAAAACAGTAATAAAATAAGGGGGAAATGGTATTGTGTTCATTCCTTAATGTTATTTGCTACTTTACAATTAATTTACTTTTGTAAAGGAAAGGAAAAAAATCTGATGTCTGGGGCAGAAAGCCAAAACTATGGCAGCCGTTTTGTGCTGGTTTAATTCATTCAGTCAAACGTTTGAAAAAAGCCCTGTTCTGTGTCTCTGGGTTCTGCCCCCCACCCCATTTCCCCAGCACAGGAAATGTATTATATTTTTTAAACGATAGGTTTTTTTTCTTACAATGAAAGAAATATTTTCAGCAACATTCATGGATCATAAAACAGAACCATTTCAAATGATCTCATTCCGGAGAGAAAATTCTGACTTTCCGCTGTGGTCAAGCTTCTCACGTCGGCTACCAAGGATATTATGTTAACGACTGAATAAAACTCACTTAGTGAAACTGAATTTAATCAACTTTTCATAGGCTGCCCCTCCCGCAGAGTTGGGTTATGCAATCACAGGTCACGGACCAAGTTAGTTCACGAAAGAAAATACATCAAGACCTTCTTGAGAACCACCGACAAGGCAAAGGGAGAAGAAATGCACCCACCAAAATAAAGGCCAGGTTTGAATGTAAAAGATACTTTCTTTGTTTTCAAAACCACTGCCACTTAACAGTCTTTTGAAACATCCAGCAACCAAGTAGCCTTGGCTATATTCTACAGACTGCATGCATGCCAACTCAGCGTTACTTGAACACAGTGTTTCTCAACCTTAGCAACTTTAAGATGGGTGGACTTCAACTCCCAGAATTCCCCAGCCAGCATGCTGGCTGGGGAATTCTGGGAGTTGAAATCCACCCATCTTAAAGTTGCTAAGATTGAGAAACACTGCTCTAATAAGTCATGCATGGCTAATTTAAAGAAGTCACAGCATCTGCATCTGCACTGTGCCCTAGAAAAGGGCCCCCAAGTAGGGACTCTTGCCCCATCACTCTCCCTCCATCCAGCCAGTCTTCTGCATGCCAAACACTCCACTGTTTTTGGAGTTAGCGAGTATGCATGCCCTTGGCTCTGTCTCTGCATGCATGAGGCTGAGCAAGCAAGGGAAGAGAAGCTGTCCAGGGGCTGAGCTGATTACCATTGGTGGGTTTTGGTATATCTCGGCTATGGACTATATCATGTGGTTTTTTAGATTGTTTTACACTGTTTTTATACCTAGGGTTTTTTATATTGTTCTTAATTGCTGTGAGCCGCCCAGAGTCATACATTTGAAATGGGTGGCTATATAAATTGAATGAATGGATGGATGAATACTTGAAAACAGAACAGCAGCTAAAATAGTGCTCCTTGCCTGTTTCACTCTGTTGCATGTAGGGCATAGGAAACAATAATAATAAGCCACTGCTGGTATTTTTTTAGCCCCTTCCCCATCAAAAGAGAGAAAGAAATGCAGAAGGCAGGAGGAGAAAAGTTGTGTGAGTCTATTGAGCCTTTGTCTCTTCTCCTCCTTGGCAGGAGAGTCATTAATCCATGAATTGGTGCTGGGCGAGTTACAGCTGGTTACTCTTCTCAGCACAGAGAAATCTATCTCAATTGCCTGGATTCACTCTGAATTTCTGCTTTTTCCCCACCTGGAGCACAGCCATCCTTAGAGGTATTAAATCAGCATGGTTGCCCCAGTTCTGATGGCTGGAGCTCTATACTTCAAAACAGGCTAGAAAAGCAAGATGCTCTGTCTCCCTGCCTCCAGTCTAGAGCATGTGTGCGCAAAACACCCCTGGAGGCTAACAAAGCAGCTGATGCTGCAGTGGGCTGGCTCCTGGCTGGTGTCTAGAAGCAAGGGGTGGTGTCCCTTTTTCAAGCAACATCCGAAGGATACTTTGTCAAAGCCTCTGTCAGAGTGAAGTGCCCCTTTGAGCCTTTGCACAGGGCTACAGATTAGTGCATGTACTAATATATACTCTCTCACACACACAAACCATAAACTTATATGTACACACATGTCTACTGAGTGTATGTACTAAGTGTATATATAATGTGATTTCATTTTTCTGAGACGTGAATATTGCTTATCTTTCTGTAAGTAAAGAGTTATGTACCAATCTGAACTAACTGAACCATTATGCAACATTACTTGACAGTTAGAAATCTGAAGCAATTATTTTCCACTCAGAAATTAAAAGGAGACATTCTCCAAATTGCTGATGCAATAACACATGAATATGTTGTGTTTAAGACACATCCCTGACAAGACCCTCCTAGGTTCTGTGTATACATGTGTTCGCATACAGTTGAGAGCAAAGGAGGATTGGCAACAAGCCCACTGGAAAGAAATGCAAAAAAAAACTTGATTATTTGTATATTTAACAGCCTTATCAGCCCAGCAAGAACAGACCTGGCTCATGCCCAGTAAGATTCCTATCTATTGTACGTAAAGAGGCAGAAACCCAAGACTTTCTCTATTATGATGAGCATTATAATGACCTTCATTTTGTCCAAGGTCGTGGTAATGAATGTACTGGGATGGAACACAAGGGAAGTAGTAAAATGATACGATTGCATGTGCAACAACTGCCTTTAATTCTAATTTGGCAGACATGAACAGAGAGAGATTGGATAAAAGCAACATGGCAGGTCCAGCCTTGAACTGTTCTTGCCTGAAGCACAGCAGCAAATGGCACCATTCTAATGTGCTGCCACACAAAGGGTATTCTGGGCCTCCTGGTTCCTCAGGTTATTAAATGTTGGGAGATTGACAGGAGCTACTCAAATTGTTCATTCCCTGCTATTACCATCCATCTTTCTTGTCGCGCTTCCTCCTCCTATTCTTTCTTGATCTGCTCTGCTGAAGATCTACAGTACTTGTTCCTGCTTTTTCACTTAAGTAATAATGAAGACAGGTTCGAGAGAAGGCAACAGTCTGAACCAAGCTGACCCTGTCTTTGGAAGCCCTGAAATGGTGAGGAGATGGGGATAGACCTGGGCACATTCCCCTGCCATTTGCTCCAGTGTCCTCATTGGACACCTGCTCAAAAATATGTATTGGATTGCTCACCTATCTGCCATTGTCCCAGCCTGGAAAAAATACTTTGTTTCAGCAGTGCAACCCTTTGCTTTGCAGCACATTGTCCATATATGTCAACCAAAATTGCACCCCTGTAGACCACAGAACTGGAATGTTGTTCAGTAGCCCAGCATCATCAGGTGCAAGTCAAGATGCGCAGTACCCAAGATTGGCTAAATTATTCCACACCTGAGACCAAAACAAATTCCACAAGCACTTCACCTCGGAAGTAAAATTACAACAAAAATGAATGGAAAAACACACAGGCAATAGTATGTTGGCCTGTGAAGACATCTCTAGGTTAGAGGTTCTGGCATGCCTAGAATAGCATGGGCATGCTTGGGGTAAAACAGGGCTTTAGATATGCTTGTAGCATGCTGGCCAAAATGTGCCAAAACTGATTGATGGGTATTGTGTTCTCACTATAACAGGGAATGCTGAGATGGCATGAACTGGTCACTAAGGTTGGTCACTTAGTCTGTTCTTTATCTTATTAACCTCCGTTGAACAAAGCCACAATGAACAATGGAAGCCAATATTGATGGGTTCATCTGTGGATGATTCTTGTATAGGTTGAAGCTGTGGTGAAGCAAGTGCCTCTGACGCTTATACCAGAGACAGCGGTTAAGTTATTGGTAGAAATCTTCAAGGCCAAGAAAAAGCAGCCAAAAGTCCATTAACTCAAAAAGACAAGAGAAGAGGATCAAGATACGAATATGTGTGTATGTGTGTGCATGCATGTGCATGTATGAAGTTTTCTATGTGCTGCAGAAACGGAACTTCTTCATACTTCATTAAATAAGTGGCTTCCTAATTCTCTGAAATAGAGCCACTTATTTAATTTCTTGTATCTGCTGGGGAATGAGAGTTTGGAGAGATTGGGAATTTTATAGCTGAGCCCAGCATAAATCCTTGATAGCAAGTTCTGTGTATTTTATTCTCTACACTATGGGAGAATAGTTTATGCTCTGTTTCCAGAGTTAAACAATGGCTATAGATCCTCTGGCAACCTGCTTCCTGGCTGGGTTAGGATTAGGGTTCATCATCAGCCTTGCAAGGTAGTCCAGACAGGAAGCACATCCAGATGAGCTAATTCTACTTTATTGTAAGGTTACATTAACAGTATCTTGCAAGTCTGAAAGTACATTTCTCCCCTGTCACCTTTACAGCTCAAGAAACTAGGGAGGGCCCCTTCTGAGAAGCTTGCCATGCCCACATTCCTTCTGCCAGCTAAGATGCCTATTATCCAACCACTCCCTTGGCTGTGGCTCTTGCCCCTGTTTCCCAGGGTCATTCCCACATGCCATCACTTCAACCCAGATAGGTGTTGCGGGTGTTGATTTTGGCTTTAAGAGCTGAGACCTCAGGACTTATTGTGGATCACCCACCATTCTTTTAGTCATCAATAGCCTGTCAGTTCTGTCGAGATTCCTCCAAGTTGAATGGGGTACTCTCTCCCACGTGTGAGAGGCGGGAAAGGGAGTACGAGTTATTGATTGGGAAGGACTGTATGGGAATACTCGCCTCCTGAGTGAGAGACAGGGGCGAGGAGTAGTGGTTGTGTGCCCCCCCAACTAGTGAGCAAAGCCAAGAGGGGCACAGTGGATGAGTGGGTAGGCGATGGTGAGGCCCTGACGACACCGAGAGCCTGGGCTGGTGCATTTGAAGGGCCCTCCATCGCCTTGTGATTGAGTGAGCATATGACGGGGTGAGTGATTGTATGTTTGCATGGAGGAATCTCTATTTTTAACCAGGGGTCTTTGGAGTCCAGGATTGGGGGTGAATGGATTACAAGCTTCAGGGTATTGTAGGGCGGGACAGAGGATTGAGGTGGTGACGGGCCAGGGACGTTATGATGGGAGCCGGAGGGTGGGCCATCTACGGGGAAGACGCCCCTGGTGCTTACTACCAGTGGCATGTTCCGGCCCTCTGTGATCAAACCCAGACCCTGGTCAGCAGACCCATGGAGGCCCTGATCTACAGCTGCTGCTTTGTAATGCCAGGTCTGTTAACAACAAGGCCCCCCTCGTTTGTGATTTGATCGCAGATGAGGGGGCAGATCTGGCATGTATTACTGAAACCTGGCTGGGACCGGAGGGAGGTGTCCCTCTTTCAGAGATGTGCCCAGCCGGGTTTTGTGTATGGCACCAGCCGAGATCTCAGGGCAGGGGAGGTGGGGTGGCTGTTGTCATCCGGGAATCTCTTGTGGCCTTCGGGGGCCATGCTCCACAAGTGACTGGGTGTGAGACCCTGTTTTTCAAGTTGGGTTCTCGGGAACAGTTGGAGGTGTTGCTAGTGTACCAGCCACCCTGCTGTGTAGCAACCTCCCTGCCTGAGCTGCTGGAGGCCATCTCGGGGTTGGCGGTGGAGTTCCCCAAGCTTATGGTTCTGGGGGACTTCAACCTGCCATCCCTGGGATGGACCTCGGAGGCAGCTCAGGAGTTCATGACCACCATGGTGGCCATGGACCTGATTCAGATCATTCGAGACCCAACTCGGGACAGTGGCCTCACCCCAGACTTAGTTTTCTTGTCGGAGCAATGGCAACGTGATCTGAGGGGAGAGTTACAGCTATCCCCACTGTCATGGTCAGATCACACCCTGGTGAGCTTGAGATTCTCCTATGCCGCCCCCCTCCGCAGAGAGGCAGGACCTATTCAATTGGTCCACCCCCGGTGGTACATGGACCCAATAGGGTTTCAGAGGGAGCTGGGGATTATACCCAGGGATCTGCTGCATGGTCCAGCGGAGGCCCTGGCTGCTGCCTGGAATAGGGAGGCAGCCGGGGCCTTGGACAGGATCATGCCTGTGCGGTCTCTCTTATCCCATTGAACCCGACACTCCCTGTGGTTCATGGAGGAGCTGAGGGTTCTGAAGAGGATTAAGAGATGCCTAGAGTGCCACTGGAGGAAGCCAAAGACTGAATCTGACCAAACACAAGCTAGAGTTGCTATTAAGGCCTATCTTGTGGAGGTAAGAGTGGCGAAACGCCAGTATTTCTCCGCCCTTATTGCATCCACAGAATGCTGCCCAGTGGCCCTTTTTCAAGATTACCCGATCCCTTTTGGGGAAAGAGAACCTAGAGATCCATCTTCAGGGCTGAGCTGAGGACTTTTCTAGGCATCTGCAGGATAAAATCGCTCAGATTCGCTCCAAGTTGGACTCTGAGCATGAGGCAGTATCTGGGGAGTTACCTGGGGAACATTCTTACCCTGTTACCTGGGGACAGTTTGATCCTGTTGGGTCCAAGGAAGTGGACAGGATCCTCTGGACTGTAAACACCACCACTTGCCAATTAGATCCATGCCCCTCCTGGCTGGTGAAGGCAGCTCGGGAGGGGACATGTGGTTGGGTCCAGGTGATGGTAAATGCATCCTTGAGAGAGGGGATATCTCCTGTAGCCTTCAAAGAGGTGCTGGTGTGCCCCCTCCTCAAGAAACCATCGCTGGACCCCAGCATACTGAACAATTTTTGCCCAGTCTGCCACCTCCCCTTTTTGGGGAAAATGGTTGAGAAAGTGGTGGCATTGCAGCTCCAGAGGATCCTGGATGAAACGGATTATCTAGACCCCTTTCAGTCAGGTTTCAGACCCGGTTATGGGATGGAAACAGCATTGGTTGCACTTATGGATGATCTCTGGTGGGAGCGGGATGGAGGCAGTGCATCCATCCTGGCTCTTCTTGACCTCTCAGCGGCTTTCGATACCATCGACCATGGTATCCTTTTGGGTCGGCTCAGGGCGTTGGGGGTGGGCGGCGTAGTCTTGCGCTGGTTCACCTCCTTCCTCCAGGGCCGGTCCCAGTCAATGTTGATAGGGGAGGAGAGATCGGCCCCACGGCCCCTTCTTTGTGGGGTGCTGCAGGGATCAGTACTCTCCCCTCTCCTTTTTAACATCTACATGAAACCGCTGGGCGAGATCATTCGTCAGCATGGGATGAGGTATCATCAGTACACTGATGATACTCAATTGTATATCTCCATCCCGGGTGAAGTAAGTGATGCCGTGACCACCCTTTCCAAGTGTCTGGGGGTTGTGGGGGCCTGGATGGGGAACAACAGCCTTTGACTGAACCCTAGTAAGACAGAATGGCTGTGGATTAATGGCACCTCGTGTGCCAGGAACTTGTCATCTTTAATGCTGGATGGGGTCGCACTGCCCCAGACAGATCCAGTGCGTAACTTGGGGGTCCTCTTGGACTCACGACTCCTGCCTGAAGAGCAGGCGACAGTCATGGCCAGGAGGGCCTTTGTGCAACTTCGTGTTGTGTGCCAGTTACGCCCTTTCCTGGACCGAGAGGCCCTCCGAACAGTCACTCATGCCCTGGTCATCTCCCATATAGATTACTGTAATGTGCTCTACATGGGGCTACCCTTGAAGAATATCTGGAAGCTACAGCTGGTCCAGAATGCGGCTGCGCGGACAATCTTGGGTGCCCCAAGATTTGCACACATAACACCTTTGTTGCATGAGCTCCACTGGGTCACAGTTTGCTTCCGGGTCCAATTCAAGGCGTTGGTTATCACCTTTAAAGCCCTACATGGCATGGGACCAGGATATCTGAGGGACCATCTCATCCCTATTACATCGATCCGCCCCATCCAGTCATGCAGGGAGGGCATATTACAGGCCCCATCGATAAAAGAATTCCATCTAGTGTGGTCTCGGAAGCATGCCTTCTCTGCTGTAGCTCCCGCCCTTTGGAACACCCTTCCCTCAGAGGTGAGACAAGCCCCCTCGCTCCTGGACTTCCTCAAAAGATTAAAGACCTGGTTTTGTAGGCAGGCTTGGAATGGGAGGGCAAATAATTACACCTGGGGATGGCTAGTGCCATGAAGTGATTCGGAGGGACCTACCACACTGAAGGACTGATTAAAATCTCTTTGCCATGTAGATTTTATTATATTTTATTGTATTTTGTAATCATAATGGTTTTATATTTTAATCCTGTTTTATTGTAAGCCTCCCAGAGTCCCCCCATAGGGGAGAGATGGGCAGTGAATAAATTTATAAAATAAATAAATAAATAAACCCAGATAGTCTCAGGAATACAGCTGCAGGCTCTAGTAGATCCTGGTGTTACTGGCAACTTCATTGATCCTCCATAGCCCAAAGATATGCTCTTTCCAGGCAGCCTGTTGATTATCCAGTTCAGGTTGGAACTATAGATGATCAGCTCACATTCTGGGTCCATCTCTGAACACACTCATGCTCTTCTAGTCCATCAAGAGTCCCTAAACCTTTATTTACTCTCCCCATTATGTTTTCCAATAGCCCATGGAATGGACTAGCTTCAGATTCACAATTCACATACTGTATTCATTAGGACTGGGAGGACTTAGCTTTCAATTCTGTGACAAAACTCTCAGCCTAAAGATCTGCAAGCCCCCCATCCCCATCCCCCTGCAGCAGGAACTCCCTCCTGCCATGCCTCCTTGGAAGCAGTTCCTCCCTCCCAATGATTTTGTGGTTACACTATCAATCTAATTCACAATCTGGTGAATCACCTTTGCTGGAACCTGGAACAGGGGAGATTGTACTGGTCCTACTTGACCTCTCAGCAGCATCTGATACTGTTGATCATGGCATCATTCTGGACCACCTACAAAGGTAGGGCATGAGAGGCACCATTTTGCACCAATTCTGCTTCTTCAAAGCAGGTGATTTTAGTCAGGTGAGGGGAGGTTGGCTCAGTTAATGCTCATCTGCATATATTGATTCTCTCCCCCCACCTCCACTTTATTTTTTAATATGTACATGAGACTATCCATTGTTTTGGCCTGAAGTATCATAAACATACTAAAGGTAGCTAGTCATACATCATCATCCCAAACCAAACTGGATATACAGTTGATGCTTGATCTGGTGCTTGGAGACTGTTGGGTCTGGATGGGACAAAACCAGCAGAAGTTGAACTCTGAGATGCTCTTTGTTCAAAGACCATCTGGTCCTCTGTTTGCTCTGATTATACTTCTCCGTGGAGTGGCACTCTACCTAATGGACAGGTCCATAACCTGGATATCTTCCTGGGCTCACAGCTGCTGCTGGATGTGCTGTTGGAGGTCCTTTGCCCAGTTTCAGCTGGTTTGTCAGTTATGTCCATTATCAGGAATGAGAAGATGACAACAGCATCAGGATGTTACTACCAGGATAGACTATTTCAGTATGCTGCACGTGGGGCTGCTTTTCAAAATTACTTGGAAACTGCAGTTGGTGCAGAATGCAACTGCCCATGTGTTGGTGGGCAAGAGTCATATGTCAAACTTCTCTAATCACAATCAGGACTGGAAATGATTAGTCCAAGGAACAAGTGTCTCTGAACTCAAGATTAGTAATATTTATTAGAAAAAAAGGTTAAAGTGTTAATACGGAAAGAAATCCAGCAAGTACTTTTAAATATATATGCAATTCAAAGCAACTCTTTTTCTTTCTCATACTTTTCCAGTACAAGGGAGAAGTTGCTTGTCTCTTTTGAGGAGATGCAGCCTGCCCCCCAAATTGTTCTGGAAATGGCTGCTAGTCTTATCACTCTGTGAACCAGCTTTGATGCCATTGCTACTATCGAACATCTATAATGTGAGTGCTGCATTGGCTTTCAGTAGGTTTTAAGGTACAATTCAATATGTTTTTATTTATTTGCTAATCTTTGAAGTCTTAGATTAGTACCCACCTTGGCAACCTTTCATAAAACTATTTAAAAAATTGCAGCTTTGGGGAGGTTAATGTTCTCCAATGTTGGGAGGCACCTATTGTCAGAACCCACAATCAAAGAAGTGTTAAATCGTTTGTGTCCTCTGCCATTGAAGCAACACGTGTCAAGCTCTGGATGGGAGGGAGAGAGACGCTGAGAGTGAGAAAGAATTATGTTTTGTCTAATGGTTGGGTCCAAGGTTGTATCAGGCAGAGATGGCCAGAGCTGGAATGCTGAACTGTTGAGGGAAAGGGGGGATGGAATGTGAAAGGGGTTCTGATGTGTCTGTGTGCTTTTTATTAGGTTGTCTGTGTGAAAAATTTTTTAGTCTTGGCTTTTTGCTTTAATCTGTACACATCATCAATAAATCTGAAATCTGCATTTCACCTGGATGCATGAGGCAGGATCTTATTGAGTCAACTGTGTCAGAATTTTACACCTATGATTATTTTAAGGATTATTGTCTTTAATTTAGGGATTACTATATTCTTTGTGACGGGACGCGGTGGCGCTGCGGGTTAAACCGCTGAGCTGTCGATCGGAAGGTCGGCGGTTCGAAACCGCGCGGCGGGGTGAGCTCCCGTTGCTCGTCCCAGCTCCTGCACACCAAGCAGTTCGAAAACATGCAAATGTGAGTAGATTAATTGGTACCGCTTCGGCGGGAAGGTAACGGCGTTCCGTGAGTCATGCTGGCCACATGACCCGGAAGTGTCCTATGGACAACGCCGGCTCCAAGGCTTTGAAACGGAGATGAGCACCGCCCCCTAGAGTCGGACACGACTGGACTTTACGTCAAGGGAAACCTTTACCTTTACCTTTACTATATTCTTTGTAAGCATATAAGCCTTTTGCAGCCAATCCAAAAGCTCGTGTTTAAATACCTAATAATGAGTTTTAACTAGCTTTATGCAATTGGTGAATAATATTGTTCATAAACTTTTGGTCTTTTTAATAGTTTATTTGGACAATATTTATTTTTTGGAAGGACCACGCTGTCCAGATGGAGCAGGTGGTACTCAGTCTTGCATGGTCTTTGTGACTGCAACTCTACCTAATCTAGAGAAATGTCCCTTTGATCTGGCTTTGAGTATCTGGGGTAGCACTTCCTCCAAAGAATTGCAGATGGATCTAGCCGAAGTACAATCCATTCTGGCTTGAAAGCCCCCCACCCCCAGCCACCCACTCAGTATTAAGGCTATACAAAGGCTTCTGGCCTCTGCCAATTTTTGCTGTAACTTTTCTCCTAATTTTGTTTCGTAATGATTCCAGTCATAGATTTTCTCTCTCACACATACATGCAGAAATATAAAATCAATGCCCAGGGTTTTAATTTTTAAAACTTACTTTATGCTTGGAGTAACAATCTTGTGGGGTAGAGTAGACAAGGTAAGAAAAAAGGTTGTTACGATGTATACCATTCTGATTTGTTGAGGTTTTAATTGTTGAATGCCCATGTTTTAATTATAATATTTTTACCCTGAGTACTATTCTTGCTAGATATACATTAAATTAATTAATTAAAATATAAAACTAAAAGGGACTAGGGAGGGAAAAGGGACACAAACATTGAAGCCTGAGCAATTTCTCTGGCTTGCTAGCCCTGTAGTTTTTAGTTCCTTGGTCAATGAATAAGGCAAGAGCTTTCCTTCAGCTTTCCAGTCCCAGAATTTCCTCTTGGGCAGTAAGAGGGAAAACAAATTCTGTATAGCTGCTCCATCTCTGGCTGATGGACAAAGCCAAACTGGTGTTCCCCTTACCATGATGCCTTTGCCAGAAAGCATTCCAGCTTCCTTAAGACCCTG
Organism: Candoia aspera; assembly: GCF_035149785.1. Classification (NCBI taxonomy): domain Eukaryota; kingdom Metazoa; phylum Chordata; class Lepidosauria; order Squamata; family Candoiidae; genus Candoia; species Candoia aspera. The sequence continues at coordinate 105,884,051 of NC_086153.1, forward strand.
GCAAAGGGGTAAGACTGGAGCCAACTGCCTGAAATAATGTGCATGCTTGGTAAAAGTTACAATGAGCAAACAACTATCAATGTACCATGCCAGGGCTCAGCAATTGAAGGACCAAATTTAGGGCCAGTCTGACCCTCCTGAAGAACACCAGGCAGCACATACTTCCAGTTCCCAAGCTGGCCAGAAATATACACTGAAGAAGTGATGGCTCCAACAATAGATTTTATTAGTAGTTTGTTTAAGAGGTGCACTTTTAAATTAGCTGCTGATCAGTTATGATCAATTAATTTGATAATAGCGCTTTAGCAAATCATTTATTAGGAAAATTAGTGTGGCTGTACAAGATGGTACACTCTGAAGTTTTCTCATTTTACCCATGAGAACGTAAATGTCTTTAACGGTAAAACTAGATTTTTCTTCAGAGAGGACTCTACTTTGTAAAACAGACTTTTACTTCTTAGTTTTTCTTTTTCTACTTTTCAGAATAAGGGAGCACGTAGCCTTCATGGAGAAGATCTTTGTTAATTCTTCTTTGCTATGAGTTCTTAAAGATACATATCTATGCTTGTGTACATCCAAGTCAAAATTGCTAATATGGTTTGTCCTTTGTCTGACACTGGTCATTTTCAACTTATATTTCCTCTTGTCAGGTTTCACACTGAGGTTAGGGACACAACATACTATGAACATGGCTGTGCTGAGGATACAAATCATACTCTGTTATAGTACAGAGACCAATGTGCTATCAGAAGACTATGATGCTTCTGGAACACTGAGAAAATGGACTGCCTTGACAAGAATTTCCTGGAATAAAGATCTGGATCCAGTGCTAGAACTATTCAAAACCAATGCATTTGATTCCTTATTAAATAATAATATGGAAAGGTCCCTATTATTCCTATGCTTGATTAGCATTTTTTCTCTGCCCTTATATTTTGTAAGATTACTCTGCCTTATGGTAAGCATTATACAGGACATATAGCAAAATGGGCACTGTGTAGGCTTCATCAGAATGTTAGTCCATAAAGAAAGGCGCACACGTCGACATACTGTATGTGCACCCACACAATACATAAGCAAAAAACTTATCAAGATACAAAGCAAATAGTTTCAGGGATTATGTCCAAAATATACTATATGCATCAATATGTGCATATATTACATGAGGAATTATTAGCATTTTTGAGGTAGAAAAAACAAAAACTGCTCTCAGAGAATGAAGAAGTAATTTGCACATTGGATTTTAGATTGGCAATTAAGGCAGACAGTTTGATTCTTCTATTTGCTTGGAGCATCGCCAAGCCTGTGTGTGTCGTGTGTGTGGGTTTAAAAGCTTACTTTTCATCTTCACCCCCCAAAAACCTTAATTTAAAAGAAATTATTTAGACTCAACCCTAACTTTTACCATATTGGTTTTATCTGTTGACTTCTTGAAATAAATGAAGACATGTTGTGCACTGATGTTAAAAAGAAAGAAAACAACAGCAAAGTTAAATACATTTTTTACTTGGAGATTTATTTTGTTTTAATAAATCTGACATCAGTCAGGGAGAAGGAAAAAGAACAACAAGAAGCATCTTAAAAATGCTTCATTTTTCCCATAGAAATCTGCCTTTGTTAGGTTTTGAGAATCCATGGGCTCATGAGCTCATCCTCCCACCCTCTGCCCTCCCTCCCACACCTCATCTTTTATTTATTTATTTATTTATTTATTCATTCATTCATTCATTTTTTTAAATCAAAGTGAGTTTGCTTGTTGGGTGTAATTTTCCAAGCCTTCACAGACCTAATAAATAAGGAGCCCCTGTAAAACAGTAGCTTGACTTAAGTGAATCTGTACAAAGGAAAATATAGAAATACAGTATGTACAAAGTACCCTCAGTGCACCATCGCTATGAAGCTCTGATTTAATGGGCTTTAGTTAAGACCCTGCTCCCAAGCTCTCTGAATCAGTCTTCCCAAATGTCTTCCCCTTCGCTAAGCACAATAGCCTTATAGTGAAGGTGCACCCTGGTCACTATTGTGTGAACAATTGCTTTATTCAAGTTAGTAAACAGTTACACTGGATCACAAGGTGATTTGAACGTATTTCTTTTTCTCATTTTTTTTCCTTAGTATTTTGTCAAAATGGCATACTTCCCAGTTGTTTTACCCAATCAGTGCTCTAGTGTACTTTTGGATTCTTGGCTACAACTATACAAGTGCACACAAGTAAGTTCTACCCTGTTATCCTCCACCCACCAACTGAGAATCAGATTGCACATTTCTTTTAACCATGGCAGGAGAAAGCAAATAGTGAAACAAAATCATGGAGGCCTGCTTCTCACTTTACCCCTGTGTTTTCATTGGCTTGGCCATACCTTTCTAATTATCATGAAAGAGCTTTGCATCTGGAGAGATTGTCTCACTGGCTTCCTGGATCACTGAAAAACTATCAGGGCTGAAATTTCATCCAAGTCTTTCATAACACCCAGCAAATATTTCCCCCAGATAGTTTTACACCTTGAGGGGATCCTTTTTTTTTTTCTTTTTGGTCTTTAGTTCAACACTCTTGCTCTGTTCCCAAAAGGGGTGCTATTTAGGGGAATTGAAAGAGAAAACCGAGAGGAATAAACATTTACTGAGTTCTCTTGGCATTCAGTCTCTGAAAAACCACAGTATAAACTATTCATGCTGCTTCTTACATCTGTCAAATCAAAATAAAAAATTAAAAGCCAGAAAAGTGTAACACTGAAAATATGGCATTAAAAAGGATAAAGGTGGCCTTTGTAAAAATAACACGGAAAAAGTATATTAGCCAATAAAATATTCTAATAACTCTTCATTTAAAAGTGCATCATGGGTAGGAGATAGAGATGACCCTGAAGTGTCGCTACTCCAGTATAACCCCTTCAACCACCTCCCATTAAAACGCGAATAGGTCCAAAACCATACAATGCAAATCACAACTCTTCATGTAGCAGCAAAACCACAGCAGGTTTTTTTTGGGGGGGGGGGATCCATTTCATTGTCCAACTTCAAATATTCGAAACTTGAAGTCTATGAGGAAAAAAAGTACATACATTGGTCCATGTGGCTTTAGAACCAGAGGAAAATCCTCCATCGGCAAGCAACCAAAGGTTTGGGGAGAAGGGGACATGGTCATCGGAATGCTGAGTGTACTTTGAGGGGTCCAGGATGTGCTTACAGTCTTCTGAGCCAAAGGCACCCTAGGGTTTTAGCCTTCCCTCTGAGAGAAATAATGATGGGAAATGGCTTTGTTTTCTTGATTTCTGACCAGGTATGGTGGTGAGTGGACCAGCTGGTGTTGTCTGGTGAAGTAGCACTGATTGCTGTGCTCCCTTTCTCCATGCAAGGTACCCTGTCAATATGAGCATTCCTGTAAAAATAAAAACAGGTATGTCAATGTCTACACTACATTATCATGACTCATTGCAGTGCTGTATTCTGGCAAGAGATCGGGCATGCTTAATGCAATCTGAAGCTTAGTGCAATCTGAAATTAGGGAGTAGATGTTTTACTACTGTTAATTTGATACAATAAGGATACTCAGCTGTAACATTAAGGTTCTTTCAGGAGTACAGAGAATAGAAGATTAAGGACGGAGAACATGTGGAATAAGAAGCAAAAACAGAAAACAATATATTTTAATTTACATTAGTGTGTAAGAAATGTTTCTTCAACCCTATTCCTCAAAGAACCTTTGCAGTACAGCCTACCAAATTCTCCTTCATAAAAATCCAACTGAAATAGAAATACAAAATTTCTTTGGAATCAATGCTTGGCACAACTTTCCAAACCTCTAGAGCTGTCAGTGATTGTGAGCTCAACAATTATATTTCCATTTAATAATTTGAAGGAAAGAGATAACTCAAAATAATTTTGGATGGTATGTTAAACAACACTTCCTGTGGCTTACGCTTATTTCTTGAGCCTGTCTTTCATCTGAGATACGACAGATTCATCAAGCACTGAAACAAACAAAAATTTTGGACTAGATAGAATAGAGGAATGAAGATTCTCTCTATGGACAATGACATCACATCACTTTCAACTGTTTGAAAAACCCACCTGTAGACTTGGATACCACTTCCATCATTATATCATTGTCAGTTCAACCAATCATATTCCCTGATTTTTATCTTTCCAAAAGCAATATAATAGCATGGCGGTTTGGCTCAGAAATAAACTGTCTTCTATCTGAAATTCAGGAATTAGCCAATCCAACTTATTTCCTACATGGGAGGAAGGAAAAACAGCCAATACTGTCTCCTTACATAGTCTCACTGAATAATTTCATAGTACAGAAAAAAATTCAAGAGCAGAGAAACTAAGAAAGCTAATCAAGCAAATGGCTGTATCCTTCCTAATAACTGCATGCTGTAGTACCAAAGTGGAATTGATGGAAGAGGTACTACCAATAGCAGATCCTATATTACCCTAGTAAATGGCATTTTAATTTATCAAGGATCAGTGCTTGTATAAGAAAGAACGTCTTGTGGGTTTTGGAAATAATCAGGCATTGTATCTCAAACCTGAAATAGCAGGAACTCAAATTATGATGATAGGGTAGTTATTTAACTCACTTCTGTATGAATGGGTCATGTGAGATTCAAGTAATGTTGACCATAGCATATGAACAGGCAGAGTTGCATAGTGTATTTCCCCCCCTCTCTCAATAAGGATTCACATGAACAGCCACCCCAATTGCACAGGAACTTGAACAGATGGTGGCCCTAACAGTCTTCCATTTCCTAAAATAATGTATTGATTAATCCGCCCTGTAATTTAGTTTGTTAACATTTCTTAAAAGATATATTGGAAATGTCTTAATTTCTGTGCTTGTTCAGTCCATCTCCTAGACACTGATAATTCACTCTATCTACAGTAGGTGGAATCACATGATTCATGAAGCACTGGAGGAAACACTATGTACATCTGCCCAAAACAACCTCATATTTCCAGTTCAGCTTTTTAGTGGAACTTATTGAAAAAGTTGGTACAACTGGAAAATCCTGTACTAGCGCTGCACCTTCAATCTCATATGCTATTCAGATAACTGAAAAATATTGAGGATTTATCTTATCATTTCAGAGTTGCTCTATGATTTCAATGGTCTGTACATAAAAATGCCATCTTGTCAGTGTACTAACAAGAAAAGTATTTTTTAATGCTTTTTACAGTTATATTCCAACAGAATGAATATTAAAAATGTAAAGTATCCAGGTTGAGCTTGATTCCTGGTGACTTCATAGACACAACCATATAAGTGTCTTGGCAGAAATATAGAAGTGGTTTGTCATTGTCTTCTTCCAGGATTTTTTTAAGTTTAAGTTTTTAAGTTTCCCAATTTAGCCTACCCTTGGAATTCCCTGGAGGAATCCTATCCAACCAGGTCTAACCCTAATTAGCTTCCAAGCCCATTCATGATCACCCATGTTCCACCAACTGAGACAATTAATATTATGGTCTTATTATTGATAGCTGACATTATCAGAGTTCCAATACAATAGAAGGAAAGTTTTGACTATTGAAAAAATGTTGATATAGACTGACAGTGCACCATTCTCTTTAAGTGACTGTAATATAGTAATTAGTCCACTGAGCACAGTATATGAACATTCATGATGACAATGATGATGACGATGATGATGACAATGATGATGATGAAGCAGCAGCAGCAGCAGCAGCAGAATTCACTTGGCTCCTTTGGGACAGAAATGGGCTCATAGCAAAGTCAAGGCCATGATTTTCTTAGGCAGGTTCTGCTGAAATAACCATAAATGTTTAGCCTTCCAGGTGGTATGTTCAGACCCACATATACTTTGGGGTTGTTGTTCATTTGTATGAATTCTGTTCTTCTCAAAATTTGAATGCATTCAACATTTTTTATTGAAGCCTTTGCTTTTGAATAACCACTTATATGTCTCTCCTTCCCCATAAAATGAAATAAATGACACTACATCACTGGAGTTGGGAGAAACATTATTTGGGGAAAAATGTTTGGAGCCATGGAGAAAGCAATAGACAGCTTACAGTATTTCTTAATCAGCACTAGCTACTATTATCATTCAGTATATTTAGTTTTCTACATCAAATTCCTATGTTAGTTTCTGCTGTTCTATCTCTTCTCTCCCCTGGTGTATCTTCTCCAAAACTGGAATATTTTTTCAGTTCACTGTACTATATTGTGCTTAGAAGAGGTACACTTCACAGCTATATATGCATAGCACTATTACTTATTCATAATTATAAAGTACTGTATAGCAATCCTACACAGATTTGATTTATTAATTTCAACTTCAGGAGAGAATTTTCTTGCTTAAGTATTGGGAATTGCTGAGTAACCATGTTCCCGTACTGTGCTTCTTCACTAAATTGGACTTAAGGAACTGGACTTTGATGCAAGTCCACGATTGATACTGTATAAATGTTTTAATTGCCTTTGACTTTAAGTTCTCAAGCAACAAGTCGCTTGAATATCAATGCTCTGTTCATTTTTAAATGAATTGTAGTATTGAAAGAATTATAGTGTTTTTCCTACTAGGCTTAATAAAGATTTTTGGGGGGGGGGGTGTCTTTGAGTCAGTCTTGGCTCCTGGTGACTGCCTGGACAAGTCCCTGCAGTTTTCTTGGCAAGGTTTTTCGGAAGTGGTTTGCCTCCTTCCTAGGGCAGAGAGAGGGGGACTGGCCCAAGATCACAGCTGGCTCTGTGCCTTAGGCGGGACTAGAACTCACGGTTTCCTAGTTTCTAGCCTGATGCCTTCACCACTACACCAAACTGGCTCTCAGTAAGGATCTTAGGGAATCTTATCTTCTTGCAACAAGATGTGTATAGGTCCATTTCATGAACTGATTCATCTGTGGCGCACATCCTGTACCTGTACAGTTTCTAAATTTTAGTACAGTTTTCTGCAACCTGGGCCCTCCATATTTGTTAAACTTCAGCCCTCATAATTATTGAAGTTCAACATCTCTGGAGGACATTGTCTTGGGAAATCTGTGTTAAGGTGGAATCAACTGCAGGCTCTAATTTTTGTCAACAATGCATATTTTAAGTTAGGAGTTAGTAAATGGTGGTCAACTTGTGCAATGGGACTTTCAGTTGGTCATGAAGGTGCATTAAAATAGATGTTGTGAATGGAAGGGACTAAAGAGGATTGCAGCTATGTATGAAATTGCAGTTTTGTTAAACAGTTAAGGTGCCAGGCTAGAAATTGGGAGACTGTGAGTTCTAGTCCTAGCTTAGCCACAAAGCCAGCTGGGTGACCTTGGGCCAGTCACTCCCTCTAGGAAGGAAGCAATGGCAAACCACTTCTGAAATCTTGCCAAGAAAAGTGCAGGGACTTGTCCAGGCAGTCATCAGGAGTCAATATTTATTTATTTATTTCATTTTTATTCTGCCTTTATTATTATTTTTGACTTAAAGGCATGCATGCACGCACACAGACATGAAACTGCAGTCAGCTCACTATGCATCCTTTTGCAAAACTGTTCATATTCCATGCTTTTTCAAAATGTCCTGGAAAAATGAGTGATATCTTTGAGAAAAGACCTTTAAATAGCTGATCAAGTAAGTCATACAAAATGTACATCTATCGAAAATATCAGCATGCAGCAGATAGTAACAATAGCAAGTTTCACACTTCAGGAGGATTCTCAGAAATTAAATTACTCTAAATATAGGGTGAACAGGCTAATTTTGGTTAACTGAAGAACTGCAAAGGAATTCAAACCTAATTGCTTCATTTTTCACTTCACAAGCACTTCAATATGCACATTTCCAAAGGAAATAATTATATTACACACTGAGTTTTCAGAACAAAGATTGGAAGTTCAAATTTAATTGGGGGTGGACATTAAACGTAGAGGATTTTTTTAACAAAGAGTTTGATCTTTTTGTCTCTAGATATTTATTATTATAGATTGGCTTAAAATTTGGAAACGTTTTAGGAGCACTTGGAAAACTAAGCCAGCTGCTGGGTGGCTACTCTTACAGACGGAGACATATGTTAAACTGGAATATCATTCTTTCAAATACCAAGAAGTCTGGGGAAATAAATCCATGGATACCAAGAACGAGACCTAATATTGCAGAATACTTATGCAATGGGAAGTTAGCACCTGATTTTCATTGAGTTAAATAAACACAGATTTCTTACTAGGGCATCCAATTCAGGTGTCTTGCCCGGCTTGTAGAGTTTTCATATTTACCTTTTTTTCATTCCTTTTCTGGTGCACAAATATACTTCCAGCCACAAACACCCTTCACAAGGGGTACAACAGTTCCCACATGGTACCTAATGGACAATGCACAGTGGAATTGAACAATAAGGCTCAAATCTAGTACAAAATTTTACTATTATTTAATTCACTTCTATCCCGCCTTTTTGAGAGTGCAAGGCGGCTCACGTGGGGAGTTCAAAATGGCTTACAAAAATCCTGTAGGGTGGGTTGAGCTAAGTACAACTAGCCTAAAATCACCAGGTGAGTTCCATGACTGAACAGGAGTTGAACCTAGTCAAGTTATTAAAACACAAATATATCTGGTGATTTACAGAGGTTGGACTACAGTTTCTATCATCCCCACAATTAGCTGTGATGGGATTTTAACTCAATATATCTGGAAGATAGCTTACTGAGGAAATTGTTCTAATCTATTTCTCATTTTCCAAGGTGATGCTACTTTTTTCAGGTAACACAGATGGAATTAGAATTCCAAAATTACAGTAATGTATGTTGAATTACAGCTACATCTTTTTAAATGGTAAAAGCAAAAAGATAACAGTAAAAGTATGCTAATTTTTCAGTGAAACTGAAGATGGTTGAAAAGAAAGGGGCCATGATTGATTTTAGCCCAGGGAAGTTTCACTCTATGGGCACAGCTCATAGTCAGATTGGAAGTTTAATTCTTTATTTGAAAGGATAGAAATTTAGTTTTAATATATAACACTTATAATGCTTCTCCTCTCCACTGATTCTCTCCAGCATGTGTTAAAAGCTCCCCCTGTAACCCTGCCTTGCCATCTTCTATATGTGACTATATTCCCCATTAATTTGGCAAAGCACAAGGTTGAACTTATGCATCTTCCAGGCTAAGGCCTAGTTTGGCCCTAAGCCAGTGTTATTAGCTAAGTTGATTTGCATATTCTTCTTATTTATTTTTATAATGTGTAAGTCTGAATTTCAGGAAGCAAAATGGTTTCAAGTTGTGGCATAACTAAGAATCTACTTAGTTCTTCTATGTCTAAGGATTCAGAATGTTATATCTATACAAAGGTAAAGAAAGCCTTAGAGATCTGCTGAAACTCACCTTTCATCCATGCTTGCTCAGTCTACTCTCCTGCCACACAACATATCAATCATCTATCTATCTATCTATCTATCTATCTATCTATCTATCTATCTATCTATCTATCTATCTATCTATCATCTATCATCTATTTCTATCTAATCTAAACACATACCTGATCAACAGCAGTGATTTGTTAACTGGAAACATGCCATGTAAGATGAATTACACATACAGTACCTTCCTTGCCATTTCTTTGTTCAAAATTGCAGGCTTTTAATTCAAAAGGAACAATCAGAATTCACATAACATGCTAAACCAATGTCATACAAACCACACTGTAGCTTACAGTGATATATAAAACTAACCAATTCTGGTTTATTCACGAAATCATGATAGGTCAAACCATGGTTTAGCATGATGTGCAGTTGTGTGTCCTATGAACTGAAAAAAATGAGCCTCATGAGGCATCACCCTAAATAGGCACATGGAAGGCTACACTGAAGGGGAAGGAGGGAGGAAAAAAAGCTTCTATTTAGCCCATTCAATAAACTGCACCCTGCCATTTTCATTTGTTTTATTACTTACAAGAATATGTTAAGTCATACAGGGCCACAACTAGTGGGGAGCAAGCGGGGCATGTGCCCCGGGCACCATGCTGGGGAGGTGCCAAAATGAGCACTGGAGGGGCGCCAAAATGGGTGCGGAATCCATGTTTGCCCCAGGTGACACAGACCCTAGCTGCGGCTCTGAAGTCATACACCAAATGTAAAGTGTCTGCTCTATAGATGATGGAATAAAGAATGCTGGATGCCATTTAATTTCAACTTATTTCACTGCAAATTGGGATTCTTTGGGGAAAAGTGAAGGTATACCAATACTTTTGGCTGCGTCTATACTTTACCCTAAACATACATACATTATAAAAAAATAAGTAATGAGAATATGACCGGATAAGATGTAAACACTTTATGGTAAGGAATGTAATGGAAGTTATTTTAATCCTAAACAGATCTACTCAGAAGTAAGCCCCATCAAATTCAACAGAATGAACTAAATACATTTGTATAGGATTTTGGCCATAATACTGGATTATATAAATATAAAAACTATTGAAAAAATAAAAAACAATAGGAGCACATTTCTCTTATAAGTTATAGTTAGGTGAATATGAAGCATAAGGTTTAAGTAATCTTTCATGTACATAAATTAGCATAGAAATACATAAATCTATACTGTCTTGACCTGTGGATTAGTAGCAGTTTACATATGGACACTTGATTATTTTAAATAGTAAGACAAAACAAGCAACCTTTTCTCTATGTATATGACTAATAGATGGGAAACAAATATAAATATCTTGGCAACAGAGTTCACATTAGCATTGCAAATGCAGACATTATAGATTTTCCCTATGCTGTTCCTCCTGTGCTTGCTGCTGCACTTCAGAATGAAGATAATCAAATACCATAGATCCATGGAGCATCTGTGGCCAAATGTTTGAATGCTCAAACACTTTTATTTTCAGCATCTGTATTGATCTGTCAAATCTATACAGCCACAATATTGAGTAAATATAATGATTCAGTATATGTTTAATAAGGAACCTAAAAGCATATTGAATAATTATACACTATTTATTTATCCGATCCCAAAGCCACTTGTTGACTCTGGGCAACTTACAGATAAAAAATAAAAACAATATAGATAAATATGATTTAAAAAGATTCTGGCTGACTGGATCAAAGTGACAAAATACAGTCACAATTTGCTGATATAATTTTTCTTTTTGTATTCTGAACCATCATTTAAATTTGTTTCATTTTTAAAATTAAATCTCTTTGAAATTCTACCTGAAGAGATTAATCTCTTCCTGTACTCCCATATTATTCACAATAATTAAAATAATGAATGGAGAAGGATCTCCTGGACTAAAATGTTGAGGTTTATGCAAGCTTACTATCACTGGAAGTTAAATGATTATGGCCCTCTAAACATCTGACCTATCTTGAATGTCAAGCAGGCCAGTGACCTTAGGAATACTCTAGTTCCAGTGCACTAGAACCAAATCAGATGGATGGGCACTTAGAGAACATCTCTTGGCAATTCAGATAGAAACCCAAATACATATTTTCCCAGGATTGTGCTACAGATATGGGAGGTCCCTCTGTGATTTTGGGAAAAGACGCAGCTGCTTTAAGGAGTTGCCATTCTATGTTTTTATAATTAAAATTCTATGTGGTACTTTTATGGACAATAATATCCCTATGCCATAACACAAAATATTATTCGTTGAAAGTTAAAGGTTACTTTGCCAATTTCCATAAAATTTGGCATGTTATGTGACAGATCATCAGATGAGCCAAAGTTAGGTGCACTCAGCTTATAAATCAAGGGAAAACTCTACAGTTATTCACAAGATCAAAGGATGGACCAAACAAGATTTTTTTTTTAAAAACCCCAATAACGTTAACTTAATTCTGTACAAACTGAAAAGTTTTAAGTCCCACTGCATATAGTAGACCTTATTTCTAAATTGACATGTACAGGATTGCATAATTAGAAAGCACAAGATATGAAGTAAAGCTTATTTTAGCTTCTTCTAGTTATTCAATTGGTAATCTAAATTTACTAAGGAAATAAAGGGTATTCGATCATACAAACAAATAAGGAAACTCAGATTTGCATTGCTGATCCAAACACTTATTCTTCCAATAATGCATATGTTCATGAGACATCATAATGTTAGGCTGCTTAAATCCCATTGATTTAGGAGATCTCACTGTAAACAGGTCTCTATGAGAGTAGAAAGAAGTGAGAACAAAGAACATGTGTCATCTTATTTGTTTTAATAGGGTTGCTCTTCATATCATCATACTTTTAAGGAAACAGAGTTCAGTCCACTAAAACTTATGCCATAATAAATGTACTTTTCTTTCAGGTGTCACACAGCTCTTTGTCATTTTAACCACATCATATGTTAACAAATCAGCAGCTGGAAACAGTGCTAAGGTTCTAATCTTTATGCTTTAAAAAAGTTTCCATTGTACTGTTTTTACGACAAAGCTTCTGCCCCTAGTTACTCAAGCTAGCAGAATAGTTTAGAATATTGAGTTGTTCAGGAATAAACCAATTTTTAGTTCAGGTTCTGTGAGGGGAAGAATAATGTGACTGGAAAAAAAAGTCACATTAAGGATAAGTGGGAAGAGGTCAAGAAAGATAAGGGTCAAAAAGAAGGGACAGGTGTAAAATAAGATATGATACAGAGTTGAAAAGACAATACATGAAGAAAAAAGTAATTAATCAGAGAAGAAGCACGTCAGAAACTTCATAGTACTTGAGATACCATATGCCACAGACAAAAATGCTGGGGAGACTGGTCATGTGAGAAAGTGAAAAATGGAAATGGGACATCATAGGCAACTGTCTGAAAAGCAAGAATCTCAGGAAATGTGTAGTGGAGGCATGGAACTGAAAACAAAGAAGTAGAAAGTAGCAGTGTAGGATTATAGTAATATAGAGCCAAGATTGAAAATGGGGACCAGGATTGTTAATTAGAATCTAGCTCCTGTCAAGGAATGTTGCTGGTTGTGGCATTTACCATCTCTGCAGCACTGTGATTCAGCTACTGGAAGGAGACAGTGAGGGTTAAGATGCAGATGGGAGTGAATTTTGGGGGTTTATCTCAGGGGTGGTCAACCTTTTTCTGTCTTGGAGGTATACCTGAGGCCTGTGGGTGGTGTAGTCTGTGACATGACACCAGTTGAGTGGGCAAGTCCAACATTTTCAGGCCCATCTTGTTGGGGGGGATTTTTAAGGGACAAAACTGGCCCTATGACCCACCATGGGAAAATCAATACAATTGGGGGGTTCAGTGGGGGTTAAAAGGTACAGTGAGTGCCTTATGCCTCTACAAGTCTTTGAAGGCATCTATCTAGCCCTTTAACCCCCCTCCCCAAAATGCAGAAAAAGGACTTGCCCACTCCCTGAAGGATCTGACAGTTGGAAATGGTGTGCTTACAACCAAAGAACTGCCTGCCCCTGGGATATCTTGTACAGGGGTTTGAAACCTTTTCATGGCTGAGAGCCCCACTTGGAATCTGAGTGCCATGCTAGAAGCCATGTTCCAGAGAAAGGGCAAAGCTAAATCAAAAATCAAATATGGTTTAACACAAAATATAAAATTAAATACAACTAATACATTTATTCCCATTTTTTCTGTTGTACTCCAATGAAAATTCATCAGCAATTTTTGAAAGAATTTTGAGTGGGTTATACAGGTCATGCAGTCCTTATATAGCATATCTAGACTGTTAGATATTTGCTTCTTTTATTTTAAGAAATCAAAACAACTTGTGCTTTTATTCATAACTGTTATTGATTTAAGAGTAATCAGTGAGCTGCCCAGTTTGCTGATAACAAAATATTCAAGATGGTGAAAATCAAAAGTGATTGTGAAGAGCTTTGGAAGGGTCTCTTTGAACAAAGTGAGTGGTCAATGAAATAGCAAATGTGGTTCAATTTTAAAAAGTGTAGAGATTAATACTGAAGCAAAAACCTTAATTTCACATATAACCTGATAAAATCTGACCTGTCTGTAACTAACCAGAAAAAAGATCTTGGGGCCATAATGAATAGCTCTATGAAGGTGTCAAAAAAGTGAGTAGCAGCTGTGAAAAATATGAATTTTAGGGTTCATTAGGAAAGGGACTGAAAGGACTGAAAAGTGCCAACACTGTAATACTCCTCATACAAATCTATGGTATGTCTTCAACTGGAAGATCTTCCTCACCCATTGATGTAGTGATGCCCACTAATTTAGATGGCTTTAAAAGGCCATCTTTAAAATTACATAAATTCATGGAGGATAGGTCTCTCAAGGGCTGTTAGTCTTGAAGACGCAATATTAACTCATAATTGAGGGGTTTGGTGCCTTAAAATACAGTTGCAGGTGAACATTGGCTATGTTTCCATCTCTTTTTTGTGTTTCTTCTCTAGTTCATAATTATGAGAAACAAAATGCTGGGACCTTGGTATGATTCAACTATAGTTGTGTTCCTCTAAAAAATTAACATTTGTGTCAAGGGATTTATGCATGTATTATCATCTTTTTCACTTTACATAGAAGATATTAGATAAAACTAGGAAATAAGCAGAACATAAGATTTCATGTCATCTGTTTAATATTATTTAATAATGATTGAAGTGATTTTTTAAAAAAGATATAGAGATATGGTAATTAATTTGCTGTTTCCTGCAAAACCTACCTCTGACCAACTGAATAAATAAATAAATGCTGGCATATTACTTACATGAAAAGTAAAAGAATTAAGCCCAGTTTAGAAGAAATACTGCAGATGCTTAATATAGACTCCAATCCTATGCACATTTACCCAGGAATAAACATAATATACTATTACTTTTGAATAAAATGTGGTATAAATACATATTCATACACACACACACACATACACATGTAAAGTAGCTGCAGAACTAAAAATGGGATTTACATTTGAGTGGGAGAGGGGTTTATTTGATTATTTTCTTCATGTCATATTTTATTTATTTTATTCTATTTATTAAATTTATTATGATCTCCATTCCAGAAGATGCCTGACATTCCTGATATAAACTTCTTCCCCATTACAGAGCACATAGTTCTCTAATGGTGAGGTAAGAGGGGTAATTTAGCTCAGAAAACTGGTAGATTGCCTCAGTCTAATTATTTCTCCACCTCACCTGCCCAGTGAATACTTTTAAAAGTACAGAAGACCTAATCAAAGATACTAAACCCCCTCCTCTAGCTTAGCCTCAGTGTGAACAACCAATAGATTTAATAAGATATTTTAGTGGACTAGGCAGTTGATTTACAATGATGCCCACTGTTTTGATTTTGCTGTGGAACCAAGTAGAAAATGGAAGAATTATTTTTAATGTAGGTTGTTATTCTTTATTGTTGGCTAAAAATTCAATTAAATTCCACTTTTTTTCTTAATTGGCAAGGATGCAGATATCAGTTAAATAATATTCATCATTATTACATCTGTTAACCTTCAATAATCCATGGAATTTTAATAACTACTCAACAGTCACAACAGAAACAAATGCACAAATCTATGGGAAGTACTGCATTTCCTGAAATACAAAACGTTCTACTTCTAAAGTACTGCTAACTTTATAATATTGGTAACAGAATAATATGCAGAATGTTCACAAGAAATACATAGTTGTATAAAAACAATTACATGGAAAGATCCTTAATATAATTATATGAATGTACCTGTCTCTATGCGTGTGTATATAGAGCAGACCGGCCTATCACGTTATACATAAAGTAACTCAGGCTTCTTCCTTGCAGCTAAATTAAAATGCTAGCCACCAGTGCTTGAGCTGGCAGAAAATTATTCCAGTATAAAAATTGTGCCCCGCCCAACAATCCCTCTCCTGCCGTAGCATGATGCCAGCTTGTTTACAATATACAAGGCGCATTAGGGGTAGAGGCTAATGAATTCCCCTGGCTTTGTTTTCCATCCATCCACTGAATGTCACCAGCCAGTGAGAAAACATCTCCTTGGGTTAGGCTGGGCCTGGGCCTGGAGGATGAGGTATATTCTGACAGATGGCTAGACAGATCAGTTGTCAAAACTCACTTACTCACAAAAATGTTTTGTGGGGTACCTTAAAGAGGGTTTAAGCCTTATTCTGGAATAGCATTATTCCAGTGCTAGTCCAGAAGAGTGGTAAACTTACACTCAAAAGCGTTTTGATAGTAAGGGAATGTTGCACCCTGAAATATTAGACATATGGCCAGAAATCTTTCTTCTGTTTTATTAAGCAGCCTTCCCTTCAACACCACTCATCAGTTGCTGTTCAACTGCTGCAACATATTGCCTGCTTAAAGAGGAAACCCTACTTCAACCCCAGAACAGCTAAGAACAACATATGGGGTGAGATTATGGCTAGATGGTAATGGGGAAGACCCTCAGTATAGTATCACTGAAACAAACCAGTATTGAAATATCAGAAGTCTGCATCTGCTCTGCAAGCATAGACATAAAAAGCAGAACATCAGTGAGATTTAATCCATAATGTACATCTTTCATATTAGGTATTCCTTCAGAATATAATTACAGCTCTAATACAAAGATTAGGGGACAATTATATGTATGTTTGATAATTCTGTATCAAAAACAATGTCCAGCTATTGTTTTCTAAAAAAATTACGTTTTTTGTATACTAGGCTGTCCTAGCCAAAGAACATTAAAAGTGCATATTACATCAGCATAAAAAAAAGCTTTTTAAAGGCAGAGAAAAAAAAGAAATGTTATGGAGAAGTGATCCCACAGCACATGATTCAACAGTTAAGAATCAAACTAGTAAGCAGCATCTGAACTTTTATCTCCACTCAAACAAAGCTTGTGGAAACTCACAAAAGTGTTCTTGGTTACTTTAAAAACCATATGTTTCACAAAATATTTGATGAAGGTTAAAAGACATGCTTTTACATTTCATGCAATTCCAAATCTTAGAATTGCTTTTCCTAAAATTATCTTAAAATGTGTGGTGATAATTAAACCCACAAGTCCCAAATTGCTGTTTTACAGATGATTTAGCCCTAGAGACCAGGTTAATTTCCAGATCTTAAAAACTAACATTGAAAAGGATCCTTTAGTTAGCATGTATATCTTACTGCCATTTCTTTGCCAGAGTTGTAACAGAATATTCCATGAGCATAAAGGAACAGACACTGTTGATGTATGTAAAACAAGTACAAAAATGTTGTGTGACAAAGACAAGACATATGCAATGAATTTAAGCGAATGAGCTGATTAACTTGAATCTTTTCCCCCGTTTCTCAAAAGGCAACCTCCTTACGTCGTTACTCCTACCTGAAAATACCGGTATCAATTCTACTCACACAGAAGACTTTAGGGATTACACAAACCTTTACTTATTCTGATTTCGAATTCGGAGACACCTCCTTTTCAGTGGTGGCTCTAGATCTTCTGGCCCTGTGCTGAGAATTGGCGTTGAAATAATGCACGGTCCAATAGCAGTCTTTTCCGCTGGTCTGGGCACAGGCTGGATGACGCAGCCTGCTTTGGGTAGCATCCGCAAAGCATATGCATGATCCTCATCAGCAGGATTGTTAAGGTTGGGGTCTTGTTTGTCTCCCCCAAACAGAGGTTCTTCCCCCATCTTCTTACCAGACTCTCCTTCTCGGCGACAGTTTGATGTACAGTTGTTCTCCTTAACAGATTCCAGCTCACTCACTGGCAACTCCTCCAGCGAGGAGGGTTGAAGCTGAGTCTTTTTCTGCTCTTGGGGTGGTTCTGAGTTCTTAGAAATCTCTGGACCTTTTGTGCCATTCACAATGACATTGCAAGCTGCAGCTGCAGCATTTTCTGGAGTGCCAGAGGCCACTGGGAGGGAGCCGCAGTGAGGTGGATCGCTACCAGGTAATGTTTTTGTTTCAGTGGGGCTGCAATTTTTTCTGCAGTCATTGCAGTTCCTTTTATCTGAGCTACCAAAAGTCAGATTTACAACACTGCTAGCTTCATGTTCAACTTTGACTTCAGCATATAAAGCCCTGTGGATAACATTGTGTAGTCTAGACCTGTGACCTACAGTTAAGTCTATCACACCATCCTGTGGTCCCTGTAGTACTGTAGGAAAACCAAACTTGTTGTTCAATGGACTACTCGATCTCACAGTCAAATCAACAACTTCATTTTTATTGTGCTGCTGATGCACTTGTGTTTGATTTAAGGACTGGCCTGAGCAGCTTGGTGTTGAATCAGAAGGCTTAGAAGGGCCTTGTTTAGAATTCCTGGGGGACACAGAGTTACTTGTTGGCTTAGTCCCTGTTGTGTCGCTGGATGTATTTGGAATGAAGCTTTCCCCGTTGCTCGAGAAGCCATTTGGTGGCTTGGAATCATTGATGTGAGGAATGGGGATTGGAATGGGGATTGGAACAGGAAGTGGAACAATAACAGGATATGGCACTAAGAGGGTTGGTGGTGGCACTAATGGGGCAAGAGATGGCAAACCAAAGTTCATCATCTGTGGCATGGGCATAGGACCATTTGGCATCATGCTTACAGGAGGGAAGGGAAGACTAGGCAAAGGGACTCCTGGAGGTGGAGGGGGTAGTAAGCCTGGAGGATTTCCAGGCATGGTTGGAGTCGTTGGAGGATGGATATGAGGTGACAGCATTGGCCTATGCATTGGGCTGGAAGCAGGGCCCATATTTCTAGGACCACCTGGTGGTGGGCCAATTCCAGGAATCATTGGATTGGACAGAGGGCTATTTGGATTTGAGGCATGATGAGGTGGCCCTCGAATAAATGGTGGACGAATCTGCTGCAGAATTTGCTGTTCCATGAATATGGGCAAGGGAACTGGTCCACGGTTTGTCATCACCATGGGCGGACTTCGAGGTGGGACACCAATTGGAGGCACAATGCTAGCAGGTGGCTGAACAGAAACTGGTGGAATATTTGGATTCTCATTGATGGGAATAGGTTTGGGAACTGGTGTTGGTATTTTAGTGACAGAGCAGTTGGCAGTATCAGATGGAGAGGCAGTGGTAGACGTGGATGGTCCAGGACCTTGAATTTGGCCAGCTGCAGACACTGGGGATGGGGCCTTTCTCCGAGCATCTGCTAGCGGTATATTCCAAGAATCTGGAGTCAGCAGCTGCACCCCAGTGCCTTCTGCTTTATTTTCTACTGGAGGATGTAATGTGCTGCAGAGTCCAGCTGGAAGATTGGCCTGTGTCTCTTTGTAGAAAATGTCCATTTTGTACTGATTGAGACATTTTGCACTGCAGAATTGAAGCCTTCTTTCCCCGTCCCCAAAATCCAGATACTCTTTTGTGTGTCTTATGTGCTTACACCAGTCACACACCTACAACACAGTAACAAAATCAAAACAGGTAAGAAAAAAGTGATTTTTTTTATAATGTCATCTTCATTAAAAGTATTTTTTACTTTTGATAACTGATTTTTAAACATCTGAATTATCCAGAAAAAATATATTTCATGAAACCTGTATGCCCTGAGCCCAAAATATAGTTGATCTAACATTGTTATGTATATAGATATATAGATATACACCGACACACATGCCCACACACAACTTACTTTTATAGTATTTAATCTAGTTGTCATCTACAGTGCTGAGAATCTTTAGAAAATGAAAACAATAGTATTGTGCATGTATGTGTGTTTATGTCTATATTCACACCTAAATGATGTTCTGGAAAAGCAACAGGATTTTTAAAAATCATTAAACTAAAGCATAAGATGTATATAGTGGAACGGAAGTACTGCACAATATAAGTGACTGCCCTATCAATCAGAAAATCCTCACTTCGGATCTTATCTCTGCCATGAGCTAAGGAAAAACCACCCTATATTAGTTTACCCAAAGCAAACTGTATTCCATTCAAGAAGATTTATTGCCTACTAACCACATACAGGACTGCAGACTCAGGGCATCTTCCCACATCTACAACATAGATGTAATAACCTATGTGACTTTTGTTTGGATTTGCCCTCTTTCTTAAAAAATATTAAAAAGTAAGCATTCTCAGGCTCCAATATTAAATAAAATGAGTGGGAAGTAAATCTCATTGAACATATTGAGACTTTTGAGTAAACATGTATAGAACTGTACTGTAAAACTTTATATAAATGTTAGGAAATGTTATTATAAAGCATGATCACAGTCCAACATAGCATTAAGAGGCTTAAGATCAGTGACTATAATGGGCATTAATTCAGATTATGGTCTTTATACATAAGCACAGCTGAATTGGTCATGTGGATTTTGACTGACAAATTAAACTCTAAAATAATTCTAAAATAAGATCAAGGAACACTTGGAAAATGACCCCATGTCTTTTGAAAACTGAAAGCAAATAATCTATAATAAGGTCCAAGAATGCAGCCTGACATTTTAAATTACTGGAATGCCATAAATAGCAATGGTGGGATAGTATTAAGTTGTATCCAAAAAGCAAAACCATCATATAACATTAGATTTGAGTTCCAATTATGAAGTAGAAAATAATAATAAAACCTGGGTGAATTTCAAGTATTCTGAAACTGTGATATTTTAACAAGCTGGAAAGATTATCCAAGCTGTTTGCCCATGCTTTTTCACTAGTCATTTTTGAATACATTTTTGGCAGACAAAAATTGATGTAACCAATTTTCAAAAAATAAGGCAAAACCTCTTATTATGATGATAGTCTTTCTGTACCAAATACAAGTTATTTTCTGTCCTACTATTTGGTGTGGTAAAGATATTGCTAATTTTTAAAAAAAAAAATTAAATTATGGTTCCAGAACTAATTAAGCTGTGAAAGGTTTTCCCAGTTGTAAGCCATTAAAAACCAAAGTTCAAAAAATAGATATTCCAGGTTTTGAAATCCATTACTTCAGAGAAATTATTATGATTTCATTAACACATTAATACTGCAACACCAACAGCTCTCACAGATGGCAGAGACATGATCTACAATGCAAATATGACTCTTGTTTGCACAAATGCCTTTTCCTTCATATTGCATTTTAAACAAGAATTAAAATGAATAATCTTTCCACAGCTATAAACAGATAAACAGATGTCAGAATTTTCTGTGCCTTTTTTACAGATTTTATACACACAGTCTCAGATTTTGTCATTCATTTCATTCTAATAATATTACAAAGATTGATTTTTTCATGCTATGTTTGATACATACATTATATTGAGATATAAGTAGGAGAATGCACTGTCCTTTGTACATCTTTGTACATTATTCAGAACTGGAAAATCTTATCTTAAAACATATGCAAAAAGATACCATAACAAAATGATAGCATTAAATGAAATAATGTAGTTTTAATAACCATTTGCCATATAAACAAATTGAAAACAACATATGCTGGGCATTTGACTAGTCATATTTGATGATTGATTTTTCAGTGATAACAATTTGTTTAAAGCTTGCACATTTGTTGAGCATCTCACTAGCATTTCAGTAAAAGCCAGAAAAGAACCCATATGAATCAACCCTTTTTGACTCAATTTACTTCAATGGACATTTATCATATACATCCTTATCCAGCCTTGCTGTAGTCACTGGTGTTTACTCCCTGTAACAAGTCACAGTATTCTAGCATGTATCTGTTTAGAATCAGCATGTGTGTATGGACACACTTCTGAGCAATTGATGGCACCAGGAACAAGCAATTCCATATCTTAAATTATCTTGGTGTTACAGGAGACAAACAGGCTCAGACCTCCACCTCATATGAATTAATTAGTTTTACTACAACACTGACAATTATTTTTCCGTGTTTTGTTGCTTGCAGAATTGTGTCCCCAAACCAATTCTTTTTCTGTTGCAAATTAAAGCAATTTTACAATTGGCAAGCCACTTTAGGGAGTCCAGTGCTTTTTTGATGCTTTCATCTCACTATTTTCCATGCACAAAGTGATCAGGATAAAGATCCTACTCTTTCAACCTTCATGATCACTAATCCCTTTTTTCTGATATTCTGATTGTTCCCAGTAAGATTAGAACAATTTATACTGCAAAACAATTCCACTATTCCAAATTCCTTCTTTTCATTCATATACATACATATACACATTCATACATTCATACATACATACATACACACTTTATAAATAGATCTCCTTTGTGAATGTCCATTGTTTAATCAGCTTCTCTCATTGGAGAACTGGATCCAGTTAATTTACCTCTCTTTGTTACCTGTTCTGAAACTCATGGTTTAACAGAAAGTCTAAGTGCCAAATGCTCAGATTTAGAGCATAAAGCTTCTTTTGAAATGTTTGCCCAATATTTTAATTATATAGATCAGAGGCAGGGAGAGAGGTGGGACAGCAAAATCCTGTAATTAAATAATAAATTGCAATGGGAATACAGGTGGTCCGAAAACTCACTGATTCCAAGAAAAAAGGAAAGTTTAAGAAGCATTAAGGGTTTGCTAATACTTATGTAAAAATGCAGAAGTGGCAATACCTCAGAACATACAAATTGCTTTCATTAACCCTTTTGGTTAAGCAATGATTTAGAATGTAGAAAAAGCAAGTGGAGGCAAAACAAAGGAAAGAAAATGAGATCATGTTATAGAAGTTGCCCTGTAGGACATAAAATGGCTTGGCAATAAGAAATTGCCAAGTCAAGTGATAAGGAGGGAAAAACATCATCCACCCTCCCCCAGAAGAAAAGCCAGTTGTAGTATTCTGAAATTTCATTATTCCTATATTGCATAAATGTTGTCTTTAATGGGGAAAATATACAAAACCTTTGTGTACTTGATCATAACTGGTGTATTCAAGGAAGTGGGCAGTGCAAGTGCAAATGGGAGGAGGGTGATGCCTATCACTTCTAATGTCAACCTCTTACTGCTCAAACAACCTACTAGAGAACATCCACACTTTTGGAAATTTAGAGAGATAACCTCCCTTAAGAGGAAAAAAAAGGGGGGGGATGAAAGTGAGAAAAAGGTTTGATGTCCAAATAAAGATGAGATAACCTGGATTCTTTGTGAAATGATAGTAATTAATTGTGCTCATTTCACATTAAAAGATCCATTGTCAGACTGCATGTTGCAGTCTGACAACAGACTGCACCAAATACTCAGTACTTCAGCTTTAGAATAATGGGAAATACTACCTCCTCAATTAATTAATTAATTGTTTTGCAAACAGTAATGAAAAAAGGCACACAATCAACACTAATAAAAGTATAATAGTACATAATAATTAAACCCAGGAATCATAAAAACATGAATACGAAGTAGCAGCAGGGAATTCAGCATTATCTTAAGGCCTGGGGCAGCCAGGTTTATCCAGGTTGCAAAATACAGAGAGTAAGGAGGCCATAGAAAAGCCATTCAAGAGATAAAATTGCACCAGCAAAAAGACTCCACTCTGACTTCATGTATCACTGGACCATGGGGTAGCTGATTTAATGGACCAGTTAGTTATATGTGAGAGTATTTCTTTGCATTTAAATCCACTGAACCATACAGCTTCAAACAAATACAAATTTCCCCTAATAACATCTCATTATAATCTGTCTGAGAGAGTCAGTTTGGTGTAGTTTTTAAGGTATCAGGCTAGAAACCGAGACACCGTGAGTTCTAGTCCCGCCTTAGGCACAAAGCCAGCTGGGTGACCTTGGGCCAGTCACTCTTTCTCAGCCCTAGGAAGCAGGCAATGGCCAACCACTTCTAAAAAACCTTGCCAAGAAAACTGCAGGGACTTGTCCAGGCAGTTGGCAGGAGTCAAGAATGACTCAAAGGCATACACACTCAGACACACACAGAAACAATCTATCTGGCTTTTAGACTTACTTCTCCTCTTGAATTGGAGAGGAAGGAGAAAAAAGTAAGAGTGGGAAGAAAATGCAACATTTTTTCCTGGGAAAAATAATCAATTTTACCTTTTATATACATCACCTGATTAGTTCCCATTGCTTAGGAAGACATCTGTGGCTATATAACCAGTATCAGTTCCCACCTACCCTTCAAAGCTATGTACATCATTTCATACACAGTAGTAACCATTCCAATTCATTCTTAAAAAGGGGAGACTGGTATTTATTTTAAATAAATCTGGAATCAGAAGAGCATGAATGATGAATGATGAATTAAGGAACATTTAACAGGGCTAATATTAGGAACCCAGCTGAATGAAAGTTTTAAGATTTGTAAAAGCAGAAGTAGAAGTGAGGATTCCAAAAATTTAGAGAGGCTATCAAAGGGAAAGGAAGATGGGATGATGTGAACTGGGAGTTAAAGTTTAGACTTTTTTCTAAAGTTTAGACTGCCCAGAGTTGTTGGGATTCGGGTGGCATGTAAATTTAATTAAATAATAATAATAATAATAATAATACTGGCACATGCCAAGCCACTTAGCTATAGCTCATCTTTTATTATCTCAATTCTTCTGAATGAGTGTTTCACTAGTAGTTTATAAGAAACTGTGGCAACACCCTCTAATCTTCAAAAATAATTTTTAATTATGGAAAAAATCCATTGATTTTGATAAAACATGATTTGATTATATTAATTTGATCTTACAGCAACTAACCTCAAGGGTATTCTGTTAACAAAACTTGTAGACTAATTTGCTAGAATTAAACTGAGTGTTACCTGTATAATGCATAGCACTGATGTATGTTTACTTAGAAGCAAATTCCACTTATTCCAAATAAACAGGAAAATAGGTTTAAAATCATGCCCTTACTTAAAATTACAAGAAAATAATATAAGAAAAAATAGTCACTCATGTAATCAAAGGAAAATAACTTTTTAAATACATCAAAAGGAAAAACAAGTGCTAGGATTTGAGACTTAATTTGGGATGGGATGTGGTGGAATTTTAACCAGCAGAATTTACTCAGTATGCAAATCACTTAAAGTAGATCACATGCTGTATATTTTACAGATAGAAAAATGTTGTTTTATTGAACTGAAAGATATATGTTCAATCTATCACAACTTAAGTAATCAGAATGAGCTCATAGGAGAAATCTGTAATTACTCTGAGCATAATATTAGTCAGAAGTAAAATGAATAATTTTGCTCCGTTTTATTACCTTGGGGATATAGCCATTTGTACCATAAATTCATTGACCTCATCTGAAATGATAAATCTGTAAGACAGATCTGATCCATTAATTCTTAAGTGACATTATTTCTACTCCAGTAATTTTTATTCCATGTGAATAAATGTGGACTATGTGCTGCATCTCTGGCATAATATGACAAAGAGGAAGACAGAGAAAGAAAACTAGCTGTATGTGACTTCACAATGTTAGGTAAAATCAATTGGATAATTCTAGATATTTAGTTCATCAGGGATGTTGTCAGAAACTGATTTACTGTCATTATCTTCCATATTCTTACTTTTATCTAATCATAGGATATATTTAGTAGTCTGTGATTAATATGTGAGTGAAGTAGATTAACATTACATTTCTTTCATCTCAATGGATCAGATATTTATATAGACAGCAGCCTTCTCCCACCAGGCTGTGTCCAGATATATTGGATTACAACTCTCATATCTCCAGTTAATATAGCTGATCCCAAAGCCATACTGGGGTAATGGAGATTTCCAAGTGTGAGCAAACTGAGCAAGTTCTCAGAAGCAGCTCAAAGACCTTTGGCAGTGGAGTTCAGCAGGAGAGTTCAAGGAAAAAGTCCCTAACAAATTTTTCCCTCTAGGTTGTTAATGTGCTCCTGAGATCTGATGAAGGAACAAGGGGGGAAAAAGTCTTTCTACTGTTAGTATCTTAAGAAACAGAAGTAGAGATGTTCAGACATTACAGCAACTGACTAGCAATCCCTATGGCATGTTTGTATTCCTACCTAAAAATGGCCTGACAGATGTTTGTAATTAGTACAATCCTGAAGTGGTGCTTGAAAAAAACATCAGAGCATTGGAGCAGAGAGTAGACAAACTTCAGTTAGTGAGAAAGGATGCAGCTTTATCAGGTCAAACAATGGAGGTGCTACAATAGGAGCTGACAGAGCTGCTTACAACTCCGTGTAAGCAGGAGAACCAAATAAAGGAGCAAGATCAATGGATAAATGTGACAAGAAAGACCTTGAAGCACAGAAGGTGTTCAGCACTCTTGCACTGTATGTTTAATAAGACAATCTGGCAACATTTAAGGCAGGCATATAATAGAAATTTCTTGTTATGTGAGGATATGAAAACATGTTGAGTCTTTTTAATTACTATCAGCAATCTTTAGCTAGATTTGTAGAAATGATACAGTAATATGTTAACTATCCTGGGTACTTAAGAAATTAGAATAAGTCAAGATAAAAAAATAAATTTATTTATTCCCCAGATTATATTAAATACCAGGGATAATTATGCCTAGGAAAATATTTCTTTTATAATATGAATAAAATTGTATTATTCAGATAAAAATGAATATTATAAGATAGAAGAAAATATCAATTTTTATAGGGAAAGAATTTGTTGTTTATTTGTTCAGTCGCTTCCGACTCTGTGACTTCATGGGCCAGCCCATGCCAGAGCTTCCTGTCGGTCGTCGCCACCCCCAACTCCCCCAAGGACAAGTCCGTCATCTCTAGAATATCATCCATCCATCTTGACCTTGGTCAGCCCCTCTTCCTTTTGCCTTCCACTCTCCCTAGCATCAGCATCTTCTCCAGGGTGTCCTGTCTTCTCATTATGTGGCCAAAGTATTTCCGTTTTGCCTTTAATATCATTCCCTCAAGTGAACAGTCTGGCTTTATTTCCTGGAGTATGGACTGGTTTGATCTTCTTGCAGTCTAAGGCACTCTCAGAATTTTCCTCCAACACCACAGTTCCAAAGCATCTATCTTCCTTCGCTCAGCCTTCCTTATGGCCCAGCTCTCACAGCCATATGTTACTGCGGGGAACACCATTGCTTCAACTATGCAGACCTTTATTGTCAGTGTGATGTCTCTGCTCTTAACTATTTTATCGACATTTGTCACTGCTCTCCTCCCAAGAATTAAATGTCTTCTGATTTCCTGGCTGCAGTCAGCATCTGCAGTAATCTTTGCACCTAGAAATACAAGGTCTGTCACTGCCTCTACATTTTCTCCCTCTATTTGCCAGTTATCAATCAAGCTGGTTGCCATAATCTTGGTTTTTTTTGAGATTTAACTGCAAGCCAGCTTTTGGACTTTCTTCTTTCACCTTCATCATAAGGCTCCTCAGTTCCTCCTCGCTTTCAGCCATCAAAGTGGTATCATCTGCATATCTGAGACTGTTAATGTTTCTTCCAGAGATTTTAACTCCAGCCTTGGATTCCTCAAGCCCAGCATGTCGCATGATGTGTTCTGCATACAAGTTGAATAGGTAGGGTGAGAGTATACAGCCCTGCCGTACTCCTTTCCCAATCTTAAACCAGTCCGTTGTTCCGTGTTCTGTTCTTATCATTGCTACTTGGTTGTTATACAGATTCCTCAGGAGGCAGACAAGATGACTTGGTATCCCCATACCGCTAAGAACTTGCCACAATTTGTTATGGTCCACACAGTCAAAGGCAAAGAATAAATGTGAAGAAAATGAATATAGTTTCAGAACAGATACTATTTTGAGAGAATTGTCCATGCCAGTTTCACTTAAGTATTTTAAGTCAATTGATAAATTAGTGGTTCTTTTTTTATGGAAGGAACATTACCTAGGATTTCTTTTTTAAACCTATGCCTCTCCTATGATAATTATAGCTTTAATTTTCCTGATTTTAAA
This sequence comes from Candoia aspera, assembly GCF_035149785.1. Taxonomy (NCBI): domain Eukaryota; kingdom Metazoa; phylum Chordata; class Lepidosauria; order Squamata; family Candoiidae; genus Candoia; species Candoia aspera. Next base: position 105,911,631 of record NC_086153.1, read on the forward strand.
GTATACAACTAATCATATCTGTTAACTTCAATATTGTACTGAAATAAAAACAAAACTGAATATTTACCATTGCAAGTTCAATTGGAGAATTATTATTGACACCCTTAAAATCTTGACAAGCGCTTGGTTATAATTACAGTAAGAATTCTGTAATTTTTCCAACACTTAAGGTGGTTAGACATATTTGGGCATTATTGGGTAAGAAATTAAAACTGATCCTAATTCTTATAAGAAATTGAAAAATTTGGAAAATTCTTTATTTTTAAATGGCAGTGAAAAAAATTTTTTTTTAGAAGTATGGGTTGAAAATGGGATAATTACTGTTAATCAGATTATTAATGATATTTTTAAAACTTTTAAAAGATAATTTACCACGAGAAGTTGAATTACAGTGTATAAAGTTAAAGCAGCTGTTATGTTCCTTGTTTGATCTGGATGCCTTAGCAACCTTTGAAACTCTGGTAGCTCTGAGTGTGATGGACAAGGATTTACAGAGGCTAAATGAATAGCCCAATACTTATACTTCAAACACCTTACCAACATAAAATTAGATAATATATAAGAAACTTAGAATAAAGAACTGGTGTGTCCTATATTACAAAATTAATAGTCTCAGGTTTTAAGAAATATTAAATAAGTTTCTTATGATTTCCATAGCAGACTCTAAAGATTGGCTTAATGAAAGCCTTTGAACTGGCTCTTTATCAACAGACAGCCAAGATAACACAATATGATTTCATATGAACTGCATTAAATTTGTTTAAAATGGAATTATAGTGATTTTATAATCATGACATTAATCCTTTTACTACTGTAGAAAAATAGAGCAATTTAATTGTACTACAGTATTGTAGTTTTTCTTTTTTCCTTTTTCTTTTTAGCTTGCATTATTTAATTTTCTTTTGAAGTATATAGTTTTTGTTGAACCTCTTGAAATAAAATTAATATATTTTGCTTGCTGTTGCTGTACTTTTTGTAAAACTAAATAAAAATTATAATTAAAAATAATTTAGGTTATACATGTTCCATTTAAGCAGGCAGTAAGAGGTCATCATACTCTGTTGCTACCTCCTTAACTCAGATGTGCATTTTCTAGGGACTATGTAGCTGCTATGGGAGCCCAGGAAAGGTCATGGCTTGTTTAAGGAGGCACCAACATGTGCAGTTAACATGCCCTCATCCCTCATGGAGCATGTTTTCCACTTTGCATCTAAAAAGATGCAGATCCCTAACAAAAGGGATTTCTTGAGACATATGCAAAATAACAGTAGTGAAAAGGATCAATATAGCAGCTACTCCGTGAAGAGGACAAAATGCAGTCAGATAGCAAAGAAAAGGCAGAGCTATTGGACCCCTGTTTTGAATGTTCTCCAACCACAGTGTATGTATTCTATATAACTATGAAGAGCAGGATGAAGGTACAGGATAGAAGTTTGAGACTGAGAGAAATATGGTCAGGGAATGCCTATTTACTCTGAATAAGATTAAACCTCCAACCAGATAAACTGCATCTTAGGGTAGTGACAAAACTTTATAATGGTCTGGCTGATCCTTTATGTATTGAAAGATTATAGCAAATGTTATCCCTAACTTCAGAAATGGGTAAAGGAAGGATCCAGACAACTACAGACTAATCAGGCTGACAACAAATCTCAAAAAATTCTAGACAGATCTTAAAATTTTTACTCAGTAAGCACTTTAAAAACAATGTACTACTCACCACAACTCAGTATGGATTTGTCAAGAACAAGACTTGCCAAGATAATCTTATCATAAGTTTTGGGGGAGAAGGGGAGAGCTTCGTTATTATGGGAACACTGTGGGCTTAATATTTAAGGTCAGGCTGGATGGAATAACAATTAAATGGAAAATGTCTGCCTTGGAAATCATGTGTCGGCAGTGTTTCCAATACTTTCCTCATCAAACTAGAGTAAGGTACTGAGTGGGTGCTAGCTGATTGGAGCCCCTACTCATCAACACTTTTATTAAAGACTTGGATGAGAAATACACAGATTATACAAAGTGCTTTAAAACACAGAAATAAAAGTCACAATGATATCAATAAATTAGAGAAATAGGCTGAGATTAACAGAAGGAAATTTAACAGAGACAAATGCAAAGCAGTGAGAGTTAAGGAATGGGCTTGGCAATAAACTTGTAAAAATGATCAACAGTGGTTGTTTACAAACTATGAGTTACACTCCTGTGTAATGTCACTACAAGAAGGACAGCTACAATTTAAGGTTGCACCACAGGAATAATTCCATTTTATTTTCCATTGATGAAACCCCACCTTAAGCACTCTGTTCATTAAGGAGGTTTCAGATGAACTGGAACAAATAAAAAAAGCCAACAAAAATAACTAAGGGATTAGAAAATAAATCCTTTGATGAGAGATTAAGAGATCTGGGAATGTTTAGCTCTGAGAAGACTGAAGGGGAATATGATGGCACTCTTTAAGAAATGGAAAGAATGTCTAATAGAAAAAAGCTGCAAGCTACTCTCTATCACCTTAGAGGACAGGACACAGAATAATGAATTTCAGTTGCAGGAAGGTTAGAACAAATTGCCCATATACATACCTATATCTAGAGAGAGAGAGAGATTGAAGTAATCTATACAGTACATTTTATAACAAATTAATCAACAAGAGAGCTTTTGGATGCGCCCCCTAACGGAATATGTTCAAGCAGAGACTGGGCAGCATCTGCCTGTGATGTTTTCATCTTGATTCCTACTGAACAGAAAGTTAGCTTCAGTGGCCCCTTCCAACTCTGCTTTATTAACTGTAATCTAATACTTTGAAGAACATCAAGTAGGGGAAGACTCTGTAGATCAACCATGTGTTCTGAAAGCTAGAAAAAGAGTAAATGTAATTGTTTTAATATGAGTGAAATCATGGAGGTAAGGGGAAGTATGTGATTTATGAGCATGGAAAATCTCAACTGAAATTTCACTTTTCCCATAATCTGGGTGACACTAGGTAAACCACTGTCTCACATCTTCAGCAGTTAGCTATAAGTTACAATTGACAGTACTTGTTGCTTTAGTATATAATATAGTTGTGAGATGCTCAGATATATTTTAATTAATTCCAATTTATTAAAAATAGGTTTAAGATATTTCTGCCAGAATATTTCCAGTCTAAATGAATCCCTCTGGATTGAAGTAGCATATAAATATAAAAATAATAAATAAATAAATACAACTTTTGTTAGTTAGTTGTTGTTTATTATTTTTGTAACTGCAATTGTACCATTATTGTTTCTGTGCCTGTACAAATGTCTATGTCATCTTTTAAATTTGTTGTTTTTTTAGTAACTCTTCAGTGGTTCCATATGGTAACAGTTGGATTCAATCTCAAGTAATCATCTGACAGATTTATAGTGTGTATATGGAAAATGCACATTTGTGTCTTTATAGACATCAATATAGGTGCTATAATTGCATCTGATTATCCTTCAGCTTATGTACTATATACCATGTATTCAGGGCTGGTACATTTATACTCATGACCTGTAAAGCAGCTTCCTTAAAGTCACTAGTATTGCAAAATATTTCCTAATAAGTCTTACTAAAGTATTCATCCTGTTACATTTTGTTTTCACATTTAACAGAAGATGATGGAAGATGTAGTCTCGATGATAAATACCTAATAGTATGTGAAATTAAGGTGAGGGGGACTTTATATCTTAGTGCTCTAAATACTTCTTGGGACCACTGAGATCTTCTCTTTTAAATTTCTTTGTACAATAGGTCATACACTATACATCACAATCTATAATCTGAATGAGACAGAAGACCAACAATGAGAGGAAAAAAAACATCTCAGCACTTCTCAAGATTACGTTTATATTATTGAAGTTTGTCCAAATTCAAATTACATACCAATATATTTCCATTATTAAATCTGATATGATGCTATGCAGACTAATACAGATATAAGTATATAAGTCTTCTTGTATAGAGATATAAGCAAGACTTCTAGATAAATATGTATAGAATTGCAGCTTTTATGCATCTATAAGACAATTGTTGGATTCCTGTTAAATAGTTACAGGTTTGGTGACTTGATATCACTCTATTTTATTTGTAAAATATCCAAGCTACTCAGAAAGTAAGGCCTCAGCAGAATTTATTTCTCTTGAATTGACAAAATCAACAAAGCCAGACTGTAATCTTGTGTTTCTTTAGCAAGGTACAGAAAAAACGAATTAAATGCAGTACTTATTTTTATGTAAACAAACTAAAAATAAAAAATAACCCCTGAGCTACCCAAGAATAGTTCAGTGTCTACAATACCTTACTTACAAAGTCAGTGCTAAATAAACTTGAGCGCTGAATATTTAGTTCAGTTATCATGAGGTAGCCTATTCCACTGGTTGACAGCTCTTATAGTATCTGTCCTGAATTTATTTCCCTGTAGTTTTCAACCCATAGGTTCTTGTCCTGCCTTTTCAGGGTAACAGAAAACTCCTTTCTGTATAGGATAACCTTTCACTTATCTGAAGACTGCTGTCATAACTTCCCTCAGTCTTCTCTTTTGCAAGCTGAACATGTTGCTTTTATTGATTCTCATAGATCTTCTCAGCATCTTGGTAGCCCTCTTCTGAACTTGCTCCAGTTTGTTAATATCTTTTTAGACTGTGCTGCTCCAAAGCAGGCCTAACCAAGGCAGAGTAAAGTGGGACAATTATTTCCTGTGATCTGGACTCTGTGCTCCTATTAATACATTAATCCCAAAATGCTACATAGAGGTCTTAAGGGACTTTCAAGGTACTGAAAGTGTGCTAAAGAATGCCTTGAAATAAACTACCAAAAAAAACAAAAGTTTTGGTCTTTCCAGAAGACGCTCTGATAAGCCATCAGGCTGAACAGTTAATGGCAGACCCATTGAGCAGGTGAAATCATTGAAATACCTAAGTATTTACTTTCAATCTTCTACATGCTGGCTTCATCAAATAGAAGAGTTAGCTATGGAAGCTCAAAAAGTATCTCTAGCAATCAACAAATCTGCTAGTTGGTGGGGGAACAACTTTGTCCCTGCAGCAATTAAATTATTCAAGGCCAAAGTCCTTAGCATGATGCTGTATGGATCTCAGATGTGTATTTACAAAAACGTCTCAATCCTTGAATGAATATAAACAAGATTCTTAAAATCAATAGCACATATTCCTTAAGTGACTTCTAAAGCCATCACCAGATTAGAGCTAGGCTGCATCTCATTCAAGGCCTGGGCAAAATTATGTTGGCTAAGATCCTGGGTAAAACTAATCATTCGGGGAACCTCATTGGCACATCTCATTCCATATGATATACATCAGTCTACTGTGAGGAACAAATAGACCAAGATCTGAGACAGTGTGGACTGTCAATACCAGCCCTACTTGCTTTGGGCCTAGAAAAAACCTTGGTAGGACTTAAGCAGAGGGTATGGGATTTAGACATTCAGGTAGACTTCTCCCTAGCCCGTATAGATGCTCTTCCTACTAGGGTGACAGCTGGTCGATATGCCAAACTTCCATATGAAGATTGAGAATGTATTTGCTCAAACATAGAGGCTGAGTCTGTTTTATACATCCTTCTAAAGTGCCCACTGAACTCTCATTGGCAATCAGAGCTAATATATCCCCTCTTGAGCCTGATAGACTCCACTCATGAAGAGGAGATTGAGGTATTCTTACTAAATGACCAATACCCAGTGTTTCGAAGGCAGTAGCAAAATTTTTATTTATAGCCTTAGCTTATAGAAACCAGTTGGTACCTACAATGAATTGCTAATTTTATAGGGTTTCTTCCTCTTATATATGTTTGTATTACAGATAATCCCCAACTTATGTCTGTTCACTTAACAACAGTCCAAAGTCACAACAGCATCGGAATGGGTGCTTTATGGCCAGTAGAGCACTTCTGAGCATCGCAAAATGTTGCAAACCCCCCCCCCCCCGGTCACATGATTGCATTTCAGGTGCTTGGCAACCGGCTCACATTTATGACTGGTTGCAGTGTCCTGTGGTCACGTGATTGTGTTTTGCAATGTTTTCTGCTGTTTTCTGGCAAAAAAATGCCTACTGGGGAAGCTGGATTCGCTTAACAACCCATGATTCATGTAATGACCATGGTGATTCGCTTAATGATTGCTGTAAAAATGGTCATAAAATCAGGTCTGGTCATGTGACTCGACTTTCAACCGCAACAACTTACAATGGAAATTCTGGCCCTAATTGTGGTCGTAAGTTAAGGACTACCTGCATTATGTGAGTATTAATGGTGCACTGTATCTTAAATTTTGTGACTTGGCCTTGGACTGTGAACAAATAAATAAATAATCCCAAAATAGTATTTGCCTTTTTATCAGCTGTGTCATACTGTTGGTTCAAGTTCAACTTAGATTTATTTATTTATTAATTTATTTATTCATTATATGTATACACTGCCTGACTCCGTCATCACTTCCACTGGTATACACAATGAGACAATAAACCAACCAAAACATAACAAATATACAGAAAAAACACTGAAATAACAAATCCAACATCCATGAGGAGTATAACTACCACTCTGGTCTAAGGGCTGGGGGAAAAGCCTGGTTTTAAAGGGTACTTTGAATAGGATCAGGGTGAGGCCTTACAAACCTTTGATGGGACATCATTGCAGAGGGGAGGCACTGCAACAGAGAAGGCCTGCTTCCTGGGCCCTGTCAGATAACACCCTTTAATTGATGGGATCCAAAGCATGCTGACTCTGCCTGGTTGTATAAGATGGGCAGAAACTATGGAAGACAGAAACAACCAGGCCTGAAACCATGAAGGGCATTATAGTTGATAACCAGCACTTTGAATTGAACCTGGAAGCCTGGTGGTAACCAATAGAGCTCATGAAGCAGAGGTTTTTCATTAGCATATATACATGCATACAACTGCCCAATAAGATTACCCAGATCCTTTTCAAGCATACTATTGCCAAGCCAAATCTCCCTTATCCTATACTTGTGTCTTTTGTTTTTGTTGTCCCCAGATGTAGGACTTCAGATATCATCTTGTTAGTTCTGACCCACTGTTCAAGCCTGCCTAGTTCTTTTTGAATCTCTCTTTCTCTTCTAAGGTGTTAACCACCTGCCTTATTTTGTGTCATCTGCAGATTTGATAATTGTCCTCTCAGTTCCTTCATCCAGATCAATGCACTCCTATCTAAGCATTTACAAATATGCCATTTAATAATCTGCTGAATGATCTTGCTTAGTTGCAATCTACTCAGATTTCCAGCAGTATATGCGTCTAGATGACACCTCTGTAATTTCCTGGGTCTTTCTTTTTCCTTTTTTGAAAATAGGACATTTGCTCTCCTTCAGACTTCTAGAATTCCAGGAGTTCTCAAAAATTAAAAGTTAGTAGTTCTAGTCACCCCTGGTAGTTCTTTCAGTACCCTAGTTCATTCATCTGACCATGGAAACTTGAATTTATTTTAATTATCTAAGTATTATTTTATTCACTCCTTGTCAATTTTGAGCTATAAATCCTTCTTTCCACTCAGTAATGGGCAGCTGAAATGTTGTCCCCCTTCTGAGAGAAATGGACATAAAATACAAGTTAAGACATTTTGCCTTTTTGCCATCATCCTTTATCAATCCTTTCTTCTTATAGTAGACCTATAGGCTCTTTGACTTTCCTTCTGTTTCTGCTGACCCCCCAAAACTGTTTTGTTGTTGTTGTTGTTTGTGGCATTTCTTACACCTCAGCTCATTTTGTGTTTTAGCCTTTCTGACACAATCCTGATAGTTTCTGGAAATTCTTTAGTATTTTTCTTTGGTTAGACCCACCCTTCTACTGTATTTCCAAAACATGTCCCTTCTTCTTTTCAGCATTTCTGTGTGTATTCACACCGGTCTCTTTAGATTTTTTTCATTCTAGTTAGAATTGTTGCAATTATGCCTTTGGTATGTTTTTTTGTAGGATTTCCCATCCTTCTCAGATACTTTCAGGAATCCAAACCGCTTGATCTTTGAAGAATTGCATTTAAATCTCTGTGACCAAGTCGTCTGTACCACAGGGTGGTGCTGTTGTCCTCCCTTCCTCGGTGACTAGCCACACATGCCATATCTGGCCTCTCACAATTGAGAAAAATCAAACCTTGATCTAGGAATCCTGTTACAAAGACACCTTTTTGATCCATTATTTCACATTTGTCACCTTTAAATCAAAGGGTATGCCCCTTTTTCATGAGGGCAGATGTGCTAATCAGGTTCATTCTCAATTCTGAAACATACAAAAAGGTAGTTGCAATCATTTTTCTCTGGGTGGTTCCATTTCCACACCTTAGGAGGGCACACTCCTCCCCTTTCACTGGGATTGTTCTTCTATCAGCCAAACTGATTTCTTCCTTTGAACTTGGGTTCAATTTAATAAAGAAATCTGGATCATTAATCATATGCATACTGCATCTCCTGTCTATAATAAAAGAAGAGCAACTTTAATTAATGGTTGAAAAAGCAACAAGAGTTGTTTCTAAAGCCTTTTCTCTGTTGGTTTTCTGATCTGCCTTCCTGGCCCAACAATTTTTCTTTAAGTACCCACTCTTTCCACAAAAATGGCACTTGATGGGTTTCTTTGTCTTTGAATCACTTTTCTGCTTCTGACCACCATCTTTGCCCTGAGGCTTTGAAAAATAGCCTGCCTCATGATGGGTCTGCTTTGCATTTGTATAGAATGCCTGCCTGCTGTGCTCAGACTTTAATCATTGAATTAAATCTGAAAGGGGTTGCTGGCAGCAAAACTGGAATAATTCTGAGGGAGAGATCCTAATAAAAATCCAACTTGAATTCTATTATCCAAAATCACATCATTACAAGCAAGCTTGTGCAATAATGACTGAACTTTGGAAATATGCTTATCATTATCTGCCTTTGGTTGTAGTTTTACACTGGATAACTCTCTCACCAAATTAACAACTTGGGAATCTCCTCTTTCCCCCAAAGAGTTTAAACTCCTCCATCATTCCTTTTACAGTTTCTTTGTGCTGGATCTGCACCAACATTGATCCATCTAAGGAATTCATAATTAGTCCGTGGAGTTTAAGGTCACTGGCCACCCAGTTTGCATAGCCTTCTGAATCTAAACTAGGAGGATCTTCCTTTAAAATATTATATAGATTCAGAATCTTTGCCTGCCTTTCCACCCAAATTTTCCAGGGATAAAACTCTCCGGGTTTGAGTTTTAAAATCACCAGATTATAAGGTAGTACACTGGCCATTTTTGTCTAAGCAAAATATTTAAAAATCACTTCAAAAAGAAGAAAACAATCTTCACTTTATGCTTAAGGCTATTTCCTTTGTGTAAGATAACCCCTCAGCAATCTGGACTGAGTATTCTCTCAATAACAACAACGTTCATGCAAACACAAAACAAGCCCCAAAAGAAAATTTCTCTTTCTGAAAAAGCCTGGGCCCATAACCCGATGAAGTCATTAGTGACCTGCTAGAACCACCTTATGGAGCAGAGCTTAACAAAGCTGAGAAGCTGCACACAGAAAAGGAATATTATCTTAAATAGCTTCAATGAGCATGTCAGAGAAATACAGGTTATTGATCTTACACACTTAGCTCTCCCAAGCATAAAGAATCACACACTAGACAGAGTAGGTTTTAAAAATAAAAAGAATCTTACTGACTTTTTATTCTTGGTTCAGTTACATCCATCTTCGGTGGAAATATGAAGTTTCTTTCTTAATTTGTTCTTTCTAAACTTAATTCACCCCAAACTCTCAGCCCTAATTGCTGCCAAGAGCTGGGTGGAAAAAGATGGGAATTCCAGGCCCACTGCATGGTGCCCAGAGACATGGAGCAGCATACAGCTGTGTGCTTCACTCCTGGTGAAGAAGAAGGAAGAGAGAGAGAGGAAGTGGGAGTGACAACAAACAGCTTCCTCAGTAGCACAGAGAGTTTGCATCCTAGAGCAACCATCCATATGCTAACGAGGCATGCGGGATTTGCCAGGACTTCCAACACCATCCTTCTCAGATGCTTTCAGGAATGCAAGCCATTTGATTTGGCTTACATTCTGTTTGAGTTCATCTACATCCACTCCTGAAATCCAATATAGAAGTCTGTTTCTTCTCTATTCCTCCTCCCACTGATATCTTGAAGTTAAGATTAACATAGTCACTTTCTCCCTTGGTTCCAATAACTTTCACTTCTTCAACCAATTCCCCCCTTGTTAGATAGGATTACATCCAGAATAGCAGACCTCCTTGATCCTCCTCCTACCTTCTGACAAATGAAGCTGTCAGCAAGAAGAATAGGAATTTGTTGGACCTTTCCAGCAGATTTAGATTTCCAGCAGATAACAGGGTAGTCGAAACCTCCGGATATTATTATCGCATGCCTCTTTTAAAGTCTGGTCATCCGGCACAAACAGGCATCATCCATATCTTTTGTCTATCCACACAGTCTATAATAAAGTTCCACAATAATACAACTTTTTATTTCTCTCTCCTTTTATTATTTTATTCTTATTCAAATGCTTTCAACAGTTTTTATGTGCTTCAATTTGTGAATTTCTCTGCAGGCATATGCTTTCTATAATACAATACCCCTTCTTTTCCTGCTAAGTCTATTCCTTTTGGAAAGTTGTACCCTTCCAGGGCTAGGTTCCAAGTTTGTGTGTCATCCTCCCCAAGTTTCAGTAATTCATACTACATTGTATTTGTCCTCTTAAGTTAGGATTTCAGCTTCTCCCAGTTTGTTTCCCAAACTCTAAACAATGCTGTAGAAACATCTGAGATTGTGAGTGGTATCGTCCACTGGCTTCTCTGCTGTAGTTTTCTGCCAATATCTAAGCCCTTCTCCTGATCTCATGCTTCTCCCTTTCTTGCCTGTGTTTTTGGCCCGTCATTAATAATAATTTGGCAGAATTTTGATTTGATATGTTTTAAAAAGTAAACACCAACCTTTCAGCATCTTTTAGAGTGTAAAGTACATTTAAATTTAGTTTCTTTCATATTCCTTTGCTATTTTAATTCCCTCACATTTGAACATATAAATACCATATACACATGGGAATGCAATACATGGAAATGTCAGAAAGGACATCTGTTCTGCTCAGGTTTGCCATGTGGAGTGGAAAACCACAGAGGGGAAGAAGAAATGGTGAATGTATGCCAAGAGACAGCAACAAATATTAAAAAAGAACGCTAACAGTATCCATCAGCAAGTTCTGCCAAAACGTCATTGTTTTGTAGCTACTTTTTCTTGATACTTTGTTCATTTTCAGACTGTTTTCATTCTGTACATATAATGCATTGATAGAAATACTTTGAATTAAGCATTTCTTTGTGATATTGCCTTAACACTAATATCAGAGACAATTAGCATATACAGTACAGCAAATTTTGGATGAAGCTAACATAATATAGGGTTTCATGTTTTGTTTCTTCACTGATTAAAAAAACAAAGCAGCCTTAGACTGTATCTCATCAAAAGGAAGATGATGCCCTCATGTTCTTTCTTCCAAGGTGGTTTTTGATATGGATATGATTGCATAAGATCTAGTTCATATATAATATTAATATAAATATTAATACTGGAAGACACTCAGTCACTGAAAATGGAGTGGCATTTAAGTTGTAGGAATTAACAAACAAACTTGTGCTAACCCATCATGTAACTTGGTTTTGGCTTAGCATATCATACTATGGTAGCCACTGTGGTTTTGAAATGATGATCTATGACTTGTAAACTGTCTACAGTATTGTTGTTTATTCAATAAACCACAGTGGCTCTGCAGCACCCTGATATTGCAGCCTAGTTATGATGGCCCCCTTTGAGATACAAGAGCAAAGACTGAAATTAAAGCAAGAGATCTCTCAAAGGCTTCCTACTCTCACTTCCACCTTTAAACCCCAGAAAATAGGCCATGTCCCTTCCAGGGACATCAGTCCCTGTCTTGTGGAGAGCAGATAATTCCTCCAAATAAACTATTTAAGCAAACCATCTATGAACTCAAACCACATGTATGTGGTAAGGGAGGAACGACTTTGCATTTTCTCAACTCCCTTTCTTCACTCAAAGGCAGCCATTATAACTCATAATTGTTGAAACCTGAATTAGTCGTATGATCAGCAATGAGAGGGGGAAATGATCTCATCTTGTTATGGCACATCTCTCAGAATGATTACCTTTACTGGGGCAGGCTCAGTTCTAATTTGGAGAAGAATATCAGGTGCAAGATTGGAGGCTGCACACACGTAGGTATCCCCACCACATACTTCCTGAAATGGAAGAACCTGATCCATTTCTGCTGCTGCTGAATGAGGGAAAACATCCATTTTAAGCAAGGGGACCAGAAGAGGAGGATGAGGCTCTCCCTTCCTGCCTGAATCTCTGCTACACTGAGAAACTAACATTCCTTGCAAACCGGTTATTGGGGGTGGAGGGGAGGGATGGTATCATCTGTTGTAAATAGGATTGCAAATTATTGCTTGTCTTAATCAGCAGACATATGGGCCTATGTGGCTACGCCACTGGGGTCACATAGTCTGGAAGGAAGGTGTGAAAGAATGCAGACTGTCATGAGTACTGATGGCGAGCAGGAGGGGGCCTCTATCCAGGGGGGAAAACGCATGCGTAGTACTGAGGAGTTAAGCAGCCATTCAAAGAGACACAGATCAGACCCGCCTTAACTTTTGGGGTTTATCTGTCTGGGTTTTTCCCACGCTTCTTCAGTTTGTTAGGATTCTGTTTTATGTAGCAGTAATAAACACTAGAGACCTACTCCTTGTCTCGGCATGATTTCTGACTGTTAGGACACAGACCTGGCCTTGGGAAGGGAGCAGTGAACAGTTATTGGAGGAGAAATGGTTAGCCAGGCCTGAGAAAAGAGAAAGCATGAGACACTCCACCTTGATTTTGTTTGGTATAAGATACGGTAGAGAGAATCTCTGGCAAGCTTTCAAGATTCTGTAGTCTATCGTACAACAGCAATAAAGGGCATTCCTGGATCTTTTGCTGCTTCTGTTTCTTGACCTTGCTGAAGGGCTGTCAGGAGGCAGTTTCTGGGTGCTTCCCAAAAACTGTTTATTGCACAATCACCCAAACTCACTCATAGAATTTATGAGAACTCTAGTCTTTTTCACCATTTTCTTGATTTGTGATTTTTTGGGTCATTTTTCTTTCCAGAAGGAAAAAATAGCTGCACAGTGTTTTTTTTTTAATCTGCAGAGCCAGAAATCCTCCATCTGGAAGCACCTGATCTATGCAAGAAGTAATACAAGGTAGGAATATATCAGAAACTCATAAAATAGGCTCAGTCTGATAAGCTGATGGATTGTATAGACAGAGCCTCTCCCAGCTCCATCTATGCAGATCAGCCTCGAAGTGTAGTTTTTTATGAATCACTGCCAGTATTATTTGCGAGCTATAAACTATATGTCATGTTCACCATTTCAATGTGTTGTTAACATCGTAACATTTCACATGTCAAACCGTTCTTCCGTGTCTTACATGCTTGAACGTTTGCTGGTATTTTCCATTATTGCTGTGCTCCTTATTTTGCTCCTTTGGAATGTATGTTTGGGTTTGCAACTCTGTTCAAGGTTACTTTCCCAGGCAGATGTAACGGTTGCTAGCACCTGGGAGGGGGTGGTTGCTAACGAGCGCTCGGGGCAGGACTGGGGTGGAGGCAAGGCTTTTAAGTTTGTATTTGGCGCGCTTTTGCTCATTCTCAGCTTTCTCTGTATTTGCATACTATTCCTTTAATAAATCAGTTATCTTTAAGCCCGGGCTTGTGAGACTGAGTATTTGGGATTAGGCAACCATTACATAAAGCTGAGAATCATTTAAAACATCTTCCGCTAGCCCCATCCAAAGTTTGGGTAACGGGGAGCGCTAGCGATGACAGAACCTCAACTACGCGAGAGTGAGGGGAGCGAAGAGGAGCCGGACTCGACAAAGACCCTGGTAGCTCCGACTTCGCGAGCCCAAAGGGCAGCACGTCGAGAGAAGCGGGATGCCCAATTGGATGAACTATTGTTGGCAGTGCAGGGTGCCACAAGGGGTGAACTTCAACCCGAGGTGGAAGCAGGAACGGGGAGGGAATCACCACAGCCATCCTGGGAACACGAAATCCCCTTATCACCAAGGGTGGTGGTGACAACTAGACCCCTAGAAGAGCCCGTCACCTCTGCCCACACGAAGGCAATAGAGGATAAAATGGACATGATAGTGACCCTCCTGAAGGATATTCCCAGAGGGTTGGGGTCCCTACAGGAAGATTGGGAAGAAGACCCCTCCCAGCTGGCTTACCCGAGAGAGAGGTCCCCGTCACTCAGGGGAAGAAGTAGGACTCGGGCTTCCCGACAATCGAGGGGAAGGGAGTCGAGAGCAACGAGGGAGCGGCCACCACTGGGGGCTCGATGTACGTTGACGTTTGCGGAGCCATCGCAGCCGGCGGAGCCGATGAGAACCTTTCCACCGTTTGGGGTAAAGTTTGATGGCGACCCTACCACGCTCTCTTTTTTCATTACCAATGCTAGACATTACATGGATGATTGGGGGCGATGCTTTAGTTCGGAGCAGGGCAAAATTAATTTTATTGCCAACAAGTTGAAGGGGAGGGCAGCGGATTGGTATGTGCAGTTATGCCAAGCAGGAGCCACGGAGTTAGAGGACTTTGATGAGTTTCTGTGGGCACTAAAACAGCACTTCGAAGACCCCTTGGCCCAAGAGAGAGCGAAAAGCGCCCTGAAAAAACTTTATCAAGGAACCCTCTCCGTCGCAGACTACGCTTTGGAATTTAAAGCCCTGGCGGGAAAGATGGAGGATTGGTCCCAGTCGACTTTAGTGGAAATGTTTAAACAGGGACTGGAGATGGAGGTCCTCCGGTGGGCTTTGTGTCGGGACGACCCCAAAACGTTGTATGGGTGGATTCAGTTGGCGGGCAGCGCGGAAAACGCTCTACAAACATTCGCCCATAGCAAGGAACTGAGGCAAACCAGAGTTAGTAGGGGGGCTCGTGCCCCTGGATTTTCAAGCCGCCCGAAAACAAAAAGTTGGGAAGAGGAAAGGGAATGATGATTTGCGAAAGGTCAGTGCCTAAGATGCGGGAAAGAAGGGCATCGTGCCACTTCGTGCCCGAGACGCAGACCAGAGGAGCGGCTGGCGAAAGCGCCGGGAAAATCGCCAGCATTACCGCGTAAGATGAGAGCTGCCTGCGCAGAAGTCAACCCTGCAGAACTCCTATTTGGAGAAGAGGAGGAGGAATTGCACTTCGACCAGCCGGCGGGAAAAGGCTACCACCTGCTCTGAAGGGCGCCGTTGGGCAGGTGGAAGAAACCGGGCGCAACCACGATTCGGTGAGTGGGAATTTTCCTACACTGACTGTCAAAGTGAAATTGGGATCTAGAACCAAAACTGTCGAAGTCTGGGCTATGCTAGATTCGGGCTGTTCACGTTCACTAATGCACCCCGATGTTGTAGCTGCCCTAGAACTGCCCACGTTTCCTTTGCAACGACCAATGATCTTCACGCAATTGGATGGAACTATGGCTGGGGGAAAAGCGGTTACCCACTCTACAGGACTTGTAGCTTTGCAAATGGCTACCCATTGGGAGAAATTGCCTTTTGTCATAGCTCCAGTGGGGGGTCCTTTGGTTATATTGGGAATGCCTTGGTTCGTACAACAAAATCCTTTTATCAACTGGTTGTATAGAACTGTAACATTTGCTGATGGGTTTTATAAATCACCAGAAAAGGACTTGTTGGAGGACATTGAGGGTGGACGGGTGGCTACCACTACTGTACAGACACTGCAACCCCTAGAGGGACTGCCTAAGCAATACCAAGATCTGGCAGATGTGTTTGGAGAGAAGGAAGCAGATCGCTTACCACCGCACCGAAAGACAGACTGTGCCATTGAATTTCTGCCCAATGTGAAATTACCTCACCCAAAAATCTATCCCATGTCTCCTAAAGAGCTGGCCACACTGAGGGAATTCATTGATAAAAATCTAGCTAGGGGTTTCATTGAGCCGGCAAATTCCCCGGTGGGGGCACCTGTCCTCTTTAGACCAAAAAAAAGATGGGTCTTTGAGGCTATGTACCGATTTCCGCGGGCTCAATGCAGTATCAATATTAAATAAATATCCTTTGCCCCTCATCAAAGATATGTTATCACATCTGGCCAAGGGCAAAATCTTCTCAAAGTTAGATTTAAGGGAAGCTTACTTTCGCATTCGCATAAGGGAGGGGGATGAGTGGAAAACCGCGTTTAACTGTCCTCTTGGGGCTTTCCAATACAAAGTGTTGCCTTTTGGTCTGTCTGGGGCACCTGGGGTTTTTATGCAACTTATCAATGAGGTCTTGCATGACCACCTATTTAAAGGGGTTTTAGTGTATTTGGATGATGTGTTAATTTATACTGAAACCATGACAGAACATATTCACTTGGTGCGTCAAGTGCTTGCTAAACTGAGGAAAGCAGAGTTGTATGCGAAACTGTCCAAGTGTGCTTTCCATCAATCACAGATTGATTACTTAGGGTATAGAATTTCAGCAGAGGGCATTGAGATGGACCCTGCCAAGGTTGAAGCCATTGTGGCGTGGGAACCTCCCCGTACCAGGCGGCAATTACAAAGTTTCCTTGGATTCGCCAATTTTTACAGGGCATTTGCCCAAAATTTCGCTGAAACCGCCCTTCCCCTTACTGAACTACTAAAAACTAAAGCTCAAGGGGATACATGGCACTCCAAGAACCCAGGCGCGCTCCTTAAATGGACCCCAGCCTGCCAACAAGCGTTCGATGCGCTCAAACAGATTTTCATCACTGAACCTATTTTGCAGCATCCTAACCCAACTAAGCCTTTTGTAGTGCAGGTGGATGCCTCCGACTTCTCCATTGGAGCAATTCTGCTTCAAGCCAACCAATCTGGCACTCTAAAACCCTGTGCTTACCTCTCTCGCAAGTTCACAGAAACAGAGAGAAGGTGGCATGTTTGGGAAAAAGAGGCGTTTGCTGTCAAAACAGCCTTGGAAACATGGCGTCACTTATTGGAAGGGGCTTCCCACCCTTTCAAAGTGTGGACTGATCATAAGAACTTAGAGGCATTAAGCACCAGTCGAAAACTCAGCCCAAACAACTTCGATGGGCTGAATTTTTCACTCGCTTTGATTTCACACTCAAATTTATACCAGGCAGGAAAAACGTTTTAGCAGATGCCTTATCACGCAGACCCCAAGATGCTGGCCCTGGGCCAACGGTACAGGGTACTGTATGGACTGAAAAGCAATTGAGTTTGGCAGCTGTGACACACAGTCAGACGCGAGCGCAACAGGCTCAACGCCAGACCGCTCCGCCTCCCTCCCGTCCGGCGCGTCTGCCAATTCCATCAGACTTGAAACAACAGTTGCTTTTCCACCTGAAATCTGACACTTGGTTACAAGCGAATTTAAACACTGTAACTTTTACTGAGGACTTTGCCTGGCGAAACAATCGTCTGTATGTCCCTGAGGCTTTACGAAAGACGATCCTCCAGCGCTGCCATGACGATAAGTTGGCTGGACATTTTGGGTACCTTAAAACCCTTCACCTCATCAGAAG
This sequence comes from Candoia aspera, assembly GCF_035149785.1. Lineage (NCBI taxonomy): Eukaryota > Metazoa > Chordata > Lepidosauria > Squamata > Candoiidae > Candoia > Candoia aspera. Next base: position 105,929,219 of record NC_086153.1, read on the forward strand.
TCAATTCTGGTGGCCAACTCTTCTAAGGGACCTTAAAACTTATGTGGCCACTTGCCCTGTGTGCGCAACAACCAAGCGCAAACCTGGCAAGCCTCAAGGCTTTCTGCAACCTGTGGCAACCCCTGCCTACCCATGGCAGGACATATCCATGGATTTTATTGTCGACCTCCCACCCAGTCAACGAAAAACAGTCATTTGGGTAGTAAAGGACTTTTTCTCCAAACAAGCGCATTTTATCCCATGCGCTTCCATCCCCACAGCTGGCACGCCTATTCCTCGTACACGTGTACCGGCTCCACGGGATCCCTGCCCGTTTGGTGACTGACAGGGGCTCACAGTTTACGTCACAGTTTTGGCGGGCATTTTTAAAACTGATTGGCACCAAACAAGCCCTCTCCACTGCGTGGCATCCAGAGACGGATGGATCTACTGAAGCTGTTAATTCAACACTGGAACAATATTTACGGGCATTCGTCAATTATCAACAAGACAACTGGGTGGACCTGCTTCCTTTTGCTGAAGTTGCCTACAACAATGCTGTACATCAAAGCACTGGACAAGTTGCTTTTAAAACTGTCTTTGGCCGGGAGTTCGTCCCAATACCCGAACTCCCGCACCCACAATCACTGCCAGCCTCTCTCACTGACTGGGCTGAAACCCTACAAGACTCATGGCACAACATTCAACGAGCCCTTTCTCATGCCCAAACCACCTATAAAAAGCATGCAGATGCTAAACGTTCCCCCCAACCTGCATTTACTGTGGGGGATAAAGTCTACCTCTCCACGAAATTCATCAAATCATCACAACCCTCGAAAAAACTTGGTCCTAAATTTGTTGGTCCTTTTCCTATTATTGCACAAATTAACCCTGTAACTTTCAAACTTGATCTGCCCCACAATCTTAAACGTTTGCATTCTGTTTTTCATTGCAGCCTACTCAAGCCGTACCTGGCGTCGGACCGCTGGCATCCCCAGCCGACCCCGCCACCTCCCATTATGATCGATAACCAACAACACTTTGAAGTCAAGGAAATCCTTGACTCACGCCGCCAGCGTTCCACTTTCCAGTATCTCATCCGTTGGAAACATTTCCCTCATCCTGAGCGAGTTTCTGCTCACGACCTGGTTGCTCGTTTTCACTCTGCTTATCCGGACAAGCCGGCTCCTTAGCAAGTTTTTAGGGGGGCGATATGTCATGTTCACCATTTCAATGTGTTGTTAACATCGTAACGTTTCACATGTCAAACCGTTCTTCCATGTCTTACATGCTTGAACGTTTGCTGGTATTTTCCATTATTGCTGTGCTCCTTATTTTGCTCCTTTGGAATGTATGTTTGGGTTTGCAACTATGTTCAAGGTTACTTTCCCAGGCAGATGTAACGGTTGCTAGCACCTGGGGGGGGGGGTTGCTAATGAGCGCTCGGGGCGGGACTGGGGTGGAGGCAAGGCTTTTAAGTTTGTATTTGGTGCACTTTTGCTCATTCTCAGCTTTCTCTGTATTTGCATACTATTCCTTTAATAAATCAGTTATCTTTAAGCCCGGGCTTGTGAGACTGAGTATTTGGGATTAGGCAACCATTACACTATAGTCCCTATGAAGCCAGTGTTTTGGGCTTCTCTTTTTCAGAAGGCTGAGAAGCAGAATATGGGGGAAAAAAATGAAGGAATGTCCTTTCTGGAAAAATATAATTGCAATATGTCTTGCACACCCAATAAATACAAATGGAAATACAGAGAAAAGGGGGGAAAAAAATAAGAACATCAATTTTCTGCCTTCCTTATCCCCAGGTAGTGAGCTGGGTAAATTGTTTCTTTCTTACTACATTTTCTCCATTACAATAAGCACATCTTCTCCAGTTAGTCATTTGCAGCTGTAAAAGTGCTGAAAATATGGGGAGACTGACAAGATCTGCTCTGTCATAGGAGATAAGCTAAGGAGGAGAACTGTTAATCAAAATCATCCCTGTTGCAGCTTGATCTTGCCTTGAATAATATTGATTGAAAATTGTCCTGTGTTTGTGACACCAATATAAAATATAGACTGGTAAAAGTTCTCATGTGTGATTTATATTATCTCCACATCTCAAAACATTTTTTTCAACACTCAGTTTTTTTCAACAAAATCAGTTTTTGTAAGAATGTTCAACATGTTGTGGAACACTGATGTTTACACAGAGCTATCAAGTTTGCTTGAGATAGTAGAAGTGGAGATGAGGCAAAGGATCACATCTTCATTGATATTATGAATCCGAGTTCACAACTGACAATGGGCCACTATGGAATAAAATGAGGAATGAAGGAAACAACAACAACAAATGTAAAAAAAAAAGGACATGTTTTGGCCAGAGACTAGTTAGTACAGTCAGCATCTTATGAGGAACCACCAGGGTCTCATAGGAAGTAATCATCTACCTCAAACTCAATTTGGGACAAGTCAAATGCACAGTTCTCTAGTTTTTTAGTATACTGGAGCTCTCAGCTTTTGTAAGACAAGATGTACATGATATGTATATAAGTCTAGGGTTTTGGAATAGATTAGAATGCCCTCAAGATACTTTGCAAAATTATTCAGGAAATAAAGGAATATGCTAACCATTAGCTGCTGAAAAGTGACAGATGTGTTATATAGGGGAAAAGGTTTGGCACTGAAAATGTCCATATTGTGCTTGGGAATTCATCTTCTTTCAGTCCCTTTTATTTGTTAATCCAAACTAAGTTCTACAATTCCATGGATGTCTAATTTAATATAAATGATAGCAACTGATAGAATAATTCAACTGACAAAAGAACTCAAGGATCAAAGGCAGTGAAAATTGATTCCATGTTGTAACTGTACTTGACTGTTTAATTCAAATTACATAAGCACAGTTCACTTATTTTATTAAAAAGTAAGAAAGGTGCCCCAGCAGGTAAGACTGATGGTCTAATTAATCTTTCCTAAGGTTCTTATTTTAAAAATTCCCTCACAAAAATTTCCTAGCAGCCAGTCCAGGTTGTGCCAGAAGGCAAAGCTGACCTACCAGAAGACATGCCTCAGAAGGAAGATCAGTGGCAAAATCATAAATTCTAAGAGGAGAGGTAGACAGTCTGTTATGATTTTATCGCATACATCTTGGAAATCAGCAAACCTAGCAGAGTATACTTATTCTTGATCAGGAGATACTACACGAACCAACTGCACTTGTATCTACCGTAAGCAAGTACGACAGCACTGGCGAAATGAAATTGAATAGTCTGATCACTCCAACAACTACAAGGGTCATGTTGGGTCAGATTTTGCTGATCCAGCCCTCTAACTAACCTAACTGGCTATGCTAGCTGAGCTGTTGAAATCATAGTTCAGCAACACCTGGAGGCCCACAGATTGCTTATCTCTGAGCAAAAATATCTGGGATTCTGCTGAGAACTCATGCATGGACTAACATCCTTGTTTGGGGTCCAGTTCCCAGGTTAATTCCTTTGTTTATGCTAGCCAACTGAACTGGCTAGCTCTTCTGACATGTATGATAAATCCATGAAGAACCAGAGAATTGCTTAAATGGCTCCATTGTTGAGGGGGCCATTTTTATCCTCCCTTTGCCTGTGGTTTGTATCTTGGTTTTTTATGATATTTATTAATATGGTTTTTATATTTTTATCTCTTGTTTTTATATTGGCTTTTTTATCTGATTGTTGTGCGCCATCCAAAGTCACTTTTGGTGAGATGGGTGGCTATATAAATTTGCTAAATAAGTAAATATTGTAAGGCATGTTTTAACTGGCTGCCTTGAAACTTACCGTCAAAAACAGAGTTTATTTAATCATTCATGCAAATTACACTTCACATCAGATAGCAGTCCAGCTTCCATTAAGCTACAATTCCCTAATAAGTGGTATTACTGCAGTCCCTTGTACTCCTTTGAGCTATGCAAAAGATTGTTCGGCTAAACTATCACTCTTTCTGTGTGGAGCTCTGCCCAGATTCTAAATATCAAAAATCTTACTCAACGAGTTAACATTTATGTAAGTTAGATTGAATATATTACCTTTATCTGAATGCTTCTGACTTTTTTTTCCTGTTGCTCAAAGCCCTTTTGTCAAATACACAAAGAAAAAGAGAAATTGGCTTGCCTGATTCAAAAAGAGTATTTCCCTGTAATAACTTGGTGAAAATCTTCCACGTGTGGTAATTACACACATGTTAATATTTTCACAAGATAATTCTGGGGTTCTTTGGGCTTTACAGAAGCCAGTCTAAAGTTCCTTTCCTTTCATTATTCCTAGAGCTGAGGAAGGGACCTAGATTAGATTAGAACTGCCTCCCCAAACCAGATATTCAAAAGTTTTTTTCAGGCTAAATACAACCAACAGTGATAGTATATGAAATCTTTATTTAAAAAGAAATGTGCCAGTATGGAAGAACTGTCCTCGTTTAGCAACTGCCTCAGATAGCAACTCTTTGCAGTTAAAACAGTGATGAAAAAATAACTTTGCAACTAATGTCTGCATTTACGACCTTCACAGAGTCTCTCAGTCACAAGTTTGCCATTACAGTCAGCCAGTACGCATTGTCCTGTGCTGTTTCCCCCCCCTTCCCACACAGAGTGGAGAGATTGCCTAAACAAGCTATGTCTTCCTGAGCTGCTTTTCTCCACAGTGCAGCCTGTCCCTAAAAAGTGCTAACTGCAAGTTAACAAGCTCAGTTCCCTGACCTTAGTTGATTAGAAGCCTCCTTGCCAGCTGGCAGCTGCTGCCCGAAATTGACAAGACCCTAATCAGTTTCACACTAAAGCCTTTTGTCTGCCTCCCAAGAGGCCCACCCCAGTAGCTCATTCCTTTCACTGGGTATTCCACATTGTCTGCCTGCTTATTCTCTTGTAATTCCTTCCTCTATCCCAGCACTGAGGTGAGCATTCCAAAGGGTGGGGGAGTGGGAAAAAAGGGCTATAAGATTTGCCCTTTTAACTGGCTTCCTTGTGAGTTGAGTTCCAGAAGTCTTCCCCCTCCTCTTTGGGCTATTTGGGGTCATATACTTCTGACATTGTAAAGCAAAGGAAAGGTGAAGTAAAATCGTAAGCATAGTCACGGTCACGTGATTTTCCACTTAGTGACTGCTTTGCTTAACAACTGAGTTGCTAGTCCCAATTGTGGTCACTAAACAAGGACTATCTGTATTTGGACAGTGTACCTTGAAGAAGTACTATATGAATGGGAACTGAAGACAAATGAGTGAAGACATTCTTGACTGTGAGCATGGACAACCTGTGAATCCCAAACATTTTTGCAACTTGCGGTTCTAGTTTCCTGAAGGTGGAAATTTATGAAAAGAGCAAAGTGTCTATGGATTTTGGCGAAAGCAAGGTTAGGAGTAAACTGTATAAATTGTGTTACCACTTTATTCAGCACTTCACATTTCCCATCATGAAAAGTACAAGGGATTCAAAACAACAGATAAGTTATAGACTGTAGTACTGTTATTAGCCTTGCTGAAGTAGATATAGCTTCTGGGTGCTTTCATTATCTACTCCATATGCATCAGCAGATACTAGTCATAGTTTTTCATCTTGATTTACTACAAAGGCATGTGAAAAGAATAAAATCCAGAGAAAGGGCGGTGATCCATGTATAGCATTGCAAGCTCCTTGAAGGAAAGACAGGATATAAGTAATTTTTAAAAAAAATCCAGTCAGTCATGTCTGATTCTCAGAGACACCCTAGACTAGTCCCTGCAGTGTTCTTGGCAAGGTTTTTCAGAAGTGGTTTGCCATTGCCTCCTTCCTAGGGCTGAGACAAAGTGACTGGCCCAAGGTCACCCAGCTAGCTTTGTGCCCAAGGTGGGACTAGAATTCACAGTCTCCCGGTTTCTAGCCTGATGCCTTAAACCACTATACCAAACTGGCTCTTAAGTAAACAAATAGCCATTAGTTATTAAATAATGTTAATACCCTGTAGTTTGATGGTTAAATGTTAAGAGCTTTTGAACAGAAAAATCTTTAAATGTATCTGTTCCAGCTGATGAAATGACTAGGTGTACTACAAATTACTTTCTCACAAAATAACTCTATTTAATAAATAAGAAAACATTAATTCTGTAACTTTTGATAGCATAGTATCTAGATGTGTGTGTGTGTGTGTGTATTGCACATTTATCCAATGATTGAATAGTTGTACTTGCTGCCAGTGCCTCAGAGGATCTTTTTTTGGTTTGTTTGTTTTGGTCATATTAGCTAACATTTTATATAGAAAGGGTCAATGTAAGTTCTAGAAATTTTAATAGCAACAATCATTCATTCTTTAACCTATTACCTCTTTATATGTTTATAATAAACCAAATAAGCCTAAAAACCAAGCATCTTCTACATCATCTTTCTCTAGTTCTCAAATCACCTGGTTTGAATATAAACACATTAATGAGATGTGTTGATGGATACCCTAATGGTACTTAGACACCTACACTTTCAGCCTTAGGCTTTGCTCTAGGCCACTGCTACTTCCACTGGGCAAAAACCACCAATGCAATCTTATTAAATAAGTCAAATTTAAATGACACATTTCCTGGAACCAGTGAATAATATTTTAATACAAACACATATATTGTCCTGTAGGCATTTAGTCTTGTCTGCAAATTAAGCCAGTATCTTAATGAATGTAATTTAACAGTAATTTAAAAATATTCTTCTCACACTGATTTTTTTTACTTTGCATTTACTTCATCCCTTCCTAGAATTTATGCTACCATTCAGTTATCAGAGCATGGCTGCACAACTTACAATGGGCTCAGCCTCATATCTCCCTAACCACAGCACAAACATCCCCCTGTAAATACGTTTTAATGTTATGTTGCAGTATTGCCCTCATCTCATCCTGAAGCTGCAACTGGAACAGCAAGATGTTGCCCTTAGTTGTTCCAGTTTTAAATCATTCTGCCTCTTTTTCCAACACAACTGTTGCTATGGACATGATCTAGGATGCTTCATCAACAATGTGGGTGGTGACACAATCAAGGATTACAACCTACCCAGCTTCTTCTGGCTATTTTAGGCTGCTATGGGCACACACACCCTCCCCTTGGTTGCTGGGCACTGCCCTCCATGGCCATTTTGACTTGGGCTGCTAGAGACACCTCACTTCCATGGAAGATGCTGCCTATATAAAGCTTGGCTGGTGCTTTCTGAAGCACATGGCAGGTTTTACATGGGCTTCTTGTATACATGGGTTAATCCAACTTCTAAAAGAGTGCAAGACCTGTTCTTAAACATGGGTTTAGCATTCATGAGAGAACACTATTGCTGTGCTACACAGAAGGGGAACACACTCAATTTCCATTGTGAAAATGGCTTAAGTCCCCCCCCCCCAAATAAAATCTCAGTAAATGAGATTTAAATGATTAATTTTTTCACTTTCTGAGTTCTTGGTCTGTTCTCTGGTTCTCTCCACACAGCTGAAAAGGAAGCAATGAAGGGGTCAGGGAAAGAGAAGGATGGCTGTGGAAAGGAAGAATCATGTATAGCCACTTTGTGTACACACTGGCAGCATTGGTGGCATGCATGCATTAATTCATTACTTTATTTTTCAGTATGGGGTGGGGGTCTTCAGCAAAGGATCGTTACTTTGTCGTGGTGCTGGAGCTTGAGCACCTCAATGATGCCATGAGCTAAACCGTGAAGGGCCACCCAAGACGGGAAGGTCATGACAGAGAGGTCAGACTAAATGTGATCCCTGGGGAAGGTAATGGCAACCCACCCCAGTATTCTTGCCGTGAAAACTAAATGGATCAGTACAACCAGAGATATGTCGGTATACCATCGGAAGATGAGACCCCCAGGTCGGAAGATGGTCAAAATGCTACTGAGGAGGAACAGAGGAGGAGTTCAACTAGCCCCAGACGTGATGACGCAGCTAGCTCAAAGCTGAAAGGACGGCTAGCGGCCAACGGTGCTGGTGGTGAACGGCAAATCCAATGTTCTAAGGATCAACACACCATTGGAACCTGGAATGTAAGATCTATGAGCCAGGGCAAATTGGATGTGGTTATTCATGAGACATCAAGATTAAAGATAGACATTTTGGGCGTCAGTGAACTGAAATGGACTGGAATGGGCCACTTCACATCAAACAACCACCAGATCTACTACTGTGGACAAGAGGACCACAGAAGAAATGGAGTAGCCTTCATAATTAATAGTCAAGTGGCTAAAGCAGTGCTCGGATACAATCCAAAAAATGATAGAATGATCTCAATTCAAATTCAGGGCAAGCCATCTAACATCACAGTGATCCAAATATACGCCCCAACCACAGATGCTGAAGAAGCTGAAGTAGAGCAGTTCTATGAGGATCTGCAGCACCTACTGGACAACACGCCTAAAAGAGATGTTATTTTCATCACGGGAGACTGGAATGCTAAGGTGGGCAGTCAGATGACACCTGGAATTACAGGTAAGCATGGCCTGGGTGAACAAAATGAAGCAGGACATAGGCTGATAGAATTTTGCCAAGACAACTCACTCTGCATAACAAACACTCTCTTCCAGCAACCTAAGAGACGGCTTTATACATGGACTTCACCAGATGGACAACACCGAAACCAGATTGACTACATCCTTTGCAGCCAAAGGTGGCGGACATCTATACAGTCGGTAAAAACAAGACCTGGAGCTGACTGTAGTTCAGATCACGAACTTCTTCTTGCACAATTTAGGATCAGACTAAAGAGATTAGGGAAGACCCACAGATCCGCTAGATATGAGCTCATTAATATTCCTAAGGAATTTGCAGTGGAGGTGAAGAATAGATTTAAGGGACTGGACTTAGTAGATAGGGTCCCAGAAGAACTATGGACAGAAGTCCGCAACATTGTTCAAGAGGCGGCAACAAAATACATCCCAAAGAAAGAGAAAACCAAGAAGGCAAAATGGCTGTCTGCTGAGACACTAGAAGTAGCCCAAGAAAGAAGGAAAGCAAAAGGCAACAGTGATAGGGGGAGATATGCCCAAATAAATGCAAAATTCCAGAGGTTAGCCAGAAGAGATAAGGAATTATTTTTAAACAAGCAATGCACAGAAGTGGAAGAAGACAATAGAATAGGAAGGACAAGAGACCTCTTCCAGAAAATTAGAAACATCGGAGGTAAATTCCAGGCAAAAATGGGTATGATCAAAAACAAAGACCTAACAGAAGAAGAGATCAAGAAAAGGTGGCAAGAATATACGGAAGACCTGTATAGGAAGGATAACAATATCGGGGATAGCTTTGACGGTGTGGTCAGTGAGCTAGAGCTGAAGAGTGAGGTTGAATGGGCCTTAAGAAGCATTGCTAATAACAAGGCAGTAGGAGATGACAGCATCCCAGCTGAACTGTTCAAAATCTTGCAAGATGATGCTGTCAAGGTAATGCATGCTATATGCCAGCAAATTTGGAAAACACAAGAATGGCCATCAGATTGGAAAAAATCAACTTATATTCCCATACCAAAAAAGGGAAACACTAAAGAATGTTCAAACTATTGAACAGTGGCACTCATTTCACATGCCAGTAAGGTAATGCTCAAGATCCTGCAAGGTAGACTTCAGCAATTCATGGAGCAAGAATTGCCAGATGTACAAGCTGGGTTTAGAAAAGGCAGAGGAACTAGGGACCAAATTGCCAATATCCGATGGATAATGGAAAAAGCCAGGGAGTTTCAGAAAAACATCTATTTCTGTTTTATCGACTATTCTAAAGCCTTTGTGTGGACCATAACAAATTGTGGCAAGTTCTTAGTGGTATGGGGATACCAAGTCATCTTGTCTGCCTCCTGAGGAATCTGTATAATGACCAAGTAGCAACAGTAAGAACAGACCACGGAACAACGGACTGGTTTAAGATTGGGAAAGGAGTACGGCAGGGCTGTATATTCTCACCCTACCTATTCAACTTGTACGCAGAACACATCATGCGACATGCTGGGCTTGAGGAATCCAAGGCTGGAGTTAAAATCGCTGGAAGAAACATTAACAATCTCAGATATGCAGATGATACCACTTTCATGGCTGAAAGCGAAGAGGAACTGAGGAGCCTTATGATGAAGGTGAAAGAAGGAAGTGCAAAAGCTGGCTTGCAGCTAAAGCTCAAAAAAACCAAGATTATGGCAACCAGCTTGATTGATAAGTGGCAGATAGAGGGAGAAAATGTAGAAGCAGTGAAAGACTTTGTATTTCTAGGTGCGAAGATTACTGCAGATGCTGACTGCAGTCAGAAAATCAGAAGATGCTTAATCCTTGGGAGGAGAGCAATGACAAATCTCAATAAAATAGTTAAGAGCAGAGACATCACACTGACAACAAAGGTCTGCATAGTTAAAGCAATGGTGTTCCCCGTAGTAACATATGGCTGTGAGAGCTGGACCATAAGGAAGGCTGAGAGAAGGAAGATCGATGCTTTGGAACTGTGGTGTTGGAGGAAAATTCTGAGAGTGCCTTGGACTGCAAGAAGATCAAACCAGTCCATACTCCAGGAAATAAAGCCAGACTGCTCACTTGAGGGAATGGTATTAAAGGCAAAAATGAAATACTTTGGCCACATAATGAGAAGACAGGACACCCTGGAGAAGATGCTGATGCTAGGGAGAGTGGAAGGCAAAAGGAAGAGGGGCCGACCAAGGGCAAGGTGGATGGATGATATTTTAGAGGTGACGGACTCATCCCTGGGGGAGCTGGGGGTGTTGATGACTGACAGGAAGCTCTGGCGTGGGCTGGTCCATGAAGTCATGAAGAGTCGGAAGCGACTAAACGAATAAACAACAAAATGGGGTGGGGGTAGGAGGAGCTCATTCCAGACTGACACCTTATGAGTTGCAGAGACCAGAGGAAGATCCAAACTCTAGAGGAGGACAGAAAGGGAGGTGAAAAAGACTTGTGGTTCAGGGGAGGGAACATCAGGTGCCTCCAGCCCTCCATCCTTGGAGGAGCACCAGTGTAGGCTTATTCCTCTGCTCTCTAACTCATGTACAATATCTCCCTTGGAATGAAAGATCCCCTTTCTCTCACCATCTCTCCAATAGAAAGAGGAAGAGAGATAAACTGCTTGAAGGAGAGGGAAAGCAGTGCAGGAGCATAAAGAACAATTGGTAAGCCATTATGGAGCAAGTGAAACTCTGACTGATTTCCCCTGAGCTATTATGGCTGGAGAATCTATTATCACATGCTCCATGGCTTGAAATCCACCTTCATGCCAAACTCCAGCCATTCTTGACCAGCCTTTTTTTTTTTCAACCCTCGCTCCCAGATGCCCAAGCTACTCTTGTGATCCTTTGTTCAGCAGGAAGAGAGTGCTGGAGAAACAGCTATAGCACTGGTGCAAAAGGAAAGGATAAGGAATGCCCCGAAAGGAACATTAGGAGATCTCCCTCCAACTTCACCCATGTCCCTCCTCCACCACTTCTATGGGTTGTCCACCAGCTATTTTTAGACACAAGTGTAGTGCTTTTCCAGAAGAGGGCTAGACCCATGTTCAGAAATAGCCTTACTGCATCACTGCATCCACAACCTGTCAGTTGGACAATCTGAAAGGTATCTAAATCTGTGGTTCCAAGCACCCACCTACACTAGTCTAACCACATGTTAAGAAGGATGATTGGTGATGCTTTTTCCTGATAGTAGGTGGTACACAGTGTGAGAAATGACACCGAAGGATTCCACTGATTGCTGTCCCACATTAAAACAGTAAGGAGAGCATTGCTTGCCTGAGACAGAATAGGGACTGGCAATGAGGTTAGTACAACTTATTCTGGCATATTTTTCTGCTGGCTCAAGGACTGGTAATTTGTACTTTAACATGGCTGTCTGGCTATGCCCAAAGAAAATCTGTTGTTAATAATAGTGAGAGCCAAACTAAATGATTAATTATGTGTCCCCAAAACCTATCCCCCAAAAGAACAGCTGAATATTTAGTTTCATACCTCCTCCATAATGTCTAATTGCACCATGTACTCATAACCTGACATTACATTATTGGATATTTGGTACCCCAAATCCATATTGTTAGCAGCTGATGGAAGGAGGTACAGAAAAGTGGATATCAACACATTAACTACAGGAATAAGTTATGGAAGCTAATATGTGATGTCATTTGCAGCTTCAGATGTGCATTTATATTTGTATCCAATGCTATCCTCCAGCTAGCATGACATATTGCTGCTGGATTAAATTCCCCTTTCTGCAGCCCCCACCCACATATCCCGTATCTGTTCTTAAAAGCTGGGGTGAAGATTTGGGGACATTCAGAGAATTGCAGAGGACAGAAGAAAGGAAACTCCCTTTGAGTAGAGATCTACTTGCATAAATTACATAAAATAGCCGTTAATGCACAATCAAGCTTCATCTGTTGCCATCCCAAAAGTAACATACTGCAACTCACAACTGGGTGTTTTATTAGTTCTTTGCACTCAACCCTTGTTAATCCATTTAGAAGAATCTGCTTCCACATTAGCAGACCAAGAATGAGACAGTTGAATATTCAACAATTATTTACTGAATAAATAGCCCTAAATAATTACTGCGCATGAAGCAGTGTACTAAGTGTAATATACATTTTAGAAAGGAAAATTATTTCTTTGCAGCATAAATGTGCATAGTTTGGCAGCAATAGACACACTAGTTAACCTCAGGCATTTATCCAAGTACAATGGAAAATCTGGAGGATATGTTAAGGCTGAAATTCCATTAAAGGTTTTTAATAATTAAACACTACATATCTGGAATCTCATTCCATCCTATTACTTTTTAAATAATTAATTTGTATTTACAACTATTGAGCTTCATGGAACTGAATACATAAAACCAAATCAAGTTTAGGGAAAGAGATTTTGTTCATTTTATGATAATATTCAGGCATATTTCTAGTTATATACAGTATTTAAAATAAAAAATAAATTTATTTAGATATTATAGACAACAGACACACATGTAAATGTTTTTCTGTTAAATTAGCACTAAACTTTATATAAAAACAGATTATCGATATCTTAATCCCTTAGTTTCTGTTCTGTTCTGCACTTTATTCTTGGCCATTACTTCTTACTAATTTTGTGGATAATTCTTTCTTCATCATTTTCTTCTCTATTTTCTCCCATTATGAAAGCTGAAGGTAGAAGATATATTCTTATAAAAAAGGCAACTTCTCACTACTCATTCTATTTTTCTGTGATTGGAAAAAGAGACTGGTAAAAATTGTAAATCATTTTTACAAGTTTACCCAAGCAGATTCCATTCTATTCTGAAGTTTAACTAATATTTCTCAATGTCTGCCTTTATCAGTGGCTAGCAAAATTCTGAAAAATATATACTTTTCTCCCCATACCAGCTGGGGTTGCTGTAAGCTAGGCCTGCATAAAAGGAAGTTTAGAACCACAATGAAAAGGCAGAAAAATCTGAACGTGGTAGCATCTGAAGGTACAAGCTGTGAGCAACAGACTTTGGATTGTCTGTCAAAGCATATTCCTTCATTATGCTTGACTGTATATTTATAAAGGGATGTGAATACTATAGAACACTGTTTCTGCTTCAGTGACCTCTTCCAACAGCAACTGAACCATGGAAGCATTACATCCCTGAACATTTCTTACTACTGAGAATTTTATAAAAACATTAAACATATACTATGATTGTTGTTTAAAATGAGTTACTGAAACCATCAAAAGACAATATTGAAGAAGCAAGCTGTAAGGCCAGCTCAGATTCTCCCCTGGATTCCATTTAAATCTTCACACCTGGGCTTATTAACCTGGATTTCTGGCACACATACAAAAGTTCCACTACCCACCTCCTTGCCTCAGTCATACACTAGGAACATTATAGTTATTCCCTCTCTACACCTTTAATTACCATTATTCAGTTGTATTTTTTAAATTCTCTTAACACGCTTTATTTGACATTTACTAAAAATATTAATATAGAAAATTCTCTATCTTAAATTTGTGCAAAAATGAATAAATACTCTTGCATAAGAGTAGGAGGAACATGAGCTGGAGGTCATTTGGTGCTGTTTCACCAAGTAAACCACTGGTCAACCTAATTGGTAGTGGCTGTGCAGCATTTGAAACAGGAGTTTTTCATAGCCCTTCTTAAATGCCATAGATCCTCTTGTCACCTCTGGCCTGGATCAGCTCTATACGGGTGGCCCTTGAAGACCACCCAGAAGCGACAGTTGTTCCATAATGCAGAGGCTCAAATAATTATGGGCACTTCTTGCTTCAACCAGGTAACTGTACTTCAAGAGCTATACTTGTTGCAGTTGGCTTTTGGAGTTGGGTGTGATTCAAAGTGCTGGTTGTGGCCTTCATGTTACAGCGTCCAATTTGTGAAACTGCTTGTCATCAATTACTTCTCCCATCCAGTAAGATCTGACAGGTTTTGAGTTCTGTCAGTTAACTAGTATCATGTGGCACAAACCAGGAGATGTGACTTTTCTTTCACTGCGCCTGCCCTATGGAACAAAATTCCCCTTGGAGATTCAGTTGGTCCTGATCTTACCTGCCTTTCAGAAGGCTATTAAGACCTGATTTTCCCCATAAGATGGATGAGAAGGTTTTCCTGTATGTATGTTTTACTGCTTTTAATAGGGTTTTTTGTTTATTATATGTTGCTTTTACTTGTGTATATCACTCTGAGTCGCATGTTGATTGGATAGCTATATAAATAGATAGATTGATAAATAAATAAATAGCCTACTAGGGAATCATTAGGTCAATGATTTCTTGACTTCAATCACTTCAGTCAATAATTTCTTCCTGGAAAAATAAAACTTGGCACAATCTTTCAGTATTCACTAGGATCTTCTTCTGTTAGTTAAGCTAACCCTTTCCCTCCAAAGCTGAGTACAGTATTTTAACCTCAAGGGACAGGACTGGGGAATAAGATGTAATTGGCAGAAGACTGAAGCTGAGATAATTATCATCTTGATTCAGTTTCCAAAGTGCTCACAATAAATCATTCCTAACTCTTTTCCCATTGCTGTTCAGCATAAAGCTGTGACTGATCATAGCTCTTTGACAGTAAAGATTTCTCATGTAATATGTGAAGAAGCTCTTAGATCAGGGCATATAAGTGTCAAGAGTTCATTTTGGTGCAGAGGAAACTTTTAATTATCCAATAATATCTACTGATATTTTGTTAAAAAATGATGCCTCTTTAATAAAAAAAATCATGAAACATGGGAAACCTGTCAGCATAAATGCTCAAAAAGCAGATTTGAATACTATAACCTCTTCAAGTTTCAGTGGTGATTATGTGTGTTAACAGCACTCTTACTGAATAACCCATATTGCATTATAAATCTAATAGTTTATTTGTACATTTATGCCCATGACAAGCTAGTTGTTCCAGATTATACTCCAAATCTAACAGCAATCATTTACCAGAATATCCACAATCCCTGAAGACTGCATAATAGAATAACTTCTCAGATTTGGGAAGAACATTAATGGATTTCAAGAACCGCTGTTCCGTTGATTAACATAGGTAAATAATTTACCTGCCATTTACAGTATATGTCTTATCTGTCATAATCTCTTAATAAAGCTGATTATTATTTACAATTTCACCCATTAAGATATTATTGAACAAAACTCAAATTCAAGACCCACATTTAAATTAATATCTTGTAACACATCACTGTAAAGAACCCTAATTTTATAAAACTAGATATAAAAATACTGTAGATAGATACAAATTATGGGCTGCTGAATAACTCAAAACTAATAGAGAAGCATGAATACAATAGATGTTCTGTGACTGTTGCCCCAAAGCAACAAGCTCCTTTTCAAAAGTCCTCTGTTGTTTTAAAGCTTCACTGGATTTTGCGAAAGCAAAATTTGGTGCATTACACTAGGTAATATCCAATAACATTTAACAGTGTTTCTCAGGAATTCCTTACCCATGTTTAAAGGGTTCAGTTGATAGGGTCTTAACTGATACAGCATGTTAGGAGTCTTACTGTTGTTAAAATACAGGTGCCGTGTCAAATATATTAAAAGAAAACAACAAAGAGTCTTGGGATATTTTTAAAGACTAACAAATTTACTATAGCATAATACACTGGCATCGGCCATAATAAAGTTTGGAATATTTAGAATTACAGTATAAACTTAACAGGCTTTAATAAATTTGCTGGCTGTTCTGATCATAGACTAGAACAGCTACATGTTTGGAGAGTATTTTATGCAAGCACAGCAAATTGGTTTTAAAAATAAAATATGCATTGTAAAATTGTGTAGCCATTCTATAAATTGAGTTTATTTCCCTCGTGACAACTTTGGCTTCAGTGCCTGAATTCAAAATATTCTTTATTACAAAATGTTACTGTTTAGCAATGAAGACTGCAAATGGCTGAAGCATAACAACCAAAGGAAATGCATTTGGCAGGATTCCATAAGTATAGCAGTAAAATCATATTAATACGTTTTAAACCTAAATTATGACTATAATAATTAAATCTAGATAAATTGAGTGTGGGGGGCACCTAGGTTTGCTGTATTATTCTAATTATGCTACATGATTACTCTGAGGTATGTATCACAATAAGACAAGGAATTATTACTGTTATTTGACAGGTCTCACAAACATCAATATTACTTTCTTTATAATGCACTATAATTTTCTCCCCTTTATTCTTTCTCATATGGAATAGTATAGTGCGGGAAGAACAAATAAATGCTTATCACAAGGCCTTCTTTCTTTAAAACTGTTAAAAGGGAGTTTAAGAGAGTTTTCAGCACTTAACAACTCTATATAAATGTACCAATTGAAGCAAATATTTGTAGTTCAGGGTTGAACTGTGGAGTCCCTGGTGCTCTCTGAGCCTTATTTTTTTCTTGCAGATGTTTCACTGCCGGACTAGGCAATATCTTCAGTGCAAAGAGGGAGTGGGCCTTGCTCTCTGTTTATATACATTGGCTTGCCCTGCTTGTGTTGGTGTGGGAGTTGTTCTCTCCTTGGGAGTTCCTTGATTGGGCTGTTGTTTGCTGCTTGGTTGATTGACTGAGTTAATAGTTCCTTGATTAGGGTGTATTGTGCTGTTTGGTTGTTCTTCTAGTGTTAATCCTAGTGTTGATTTTTGCATATCTGGGTGTTGATTGCTGGTGAGGTGTTCTGGTCTTTTGGCTTTTCTATTGTCTCTTTTGAATGGTATGTAAATGTTGTTTACCTCTATGTGTCTGTTGATGGCTGCTTTGTCTGAGGCTTCTAGGAATTCTCTAGCATTTTTGGATTTGGCTTGGTTTAGGATGCTCACAGTTTCCCAGTTTATGGTTGAGTCTGTCCATGTGTTGTGAGATTAAGGACTTCTCATTGTGTCTTCTGACTGCTAGTTGGTGTTCGTGGATGCGCTCTGCTAGTCTTCTGCCTGTCTGTCCTACATAGTGGCTGCTACAGTCCTTACCCTGTATGTTGTAGATGATCCCTGTTGTTTCTTCTTGGGTTACTGGGTCTTTTGGGTTACTTAATATGTAAGTATATAAATGTATTTGATAAAATACATTTATATACTTATAAATACATTTATATACTTTATATACCATATAAATGTATTTGATAAAAATCTTAGATGATATGGCTGTATGCCTGAATAACTGAAAACTGAAAGCAGACAGAATTCTAAGTTGCATATTTCTTTGAGCATGAAAATTTGGTGACATATAAGCAGGATAGTTGTCATGAGTACTGATGGTGAGCAGGAGGGGGCCCCTATCCAGGGGGAAAAATACATGCGTAGTTTAGAGGCTTTGAACTTTCCTTCAAAGAAACCCAGAGCAGACGCGCCTTGAGTTTTGGGTATATCTGTGTGGGTTTCCCACGGTCCTTCAGTTTAGCAGGATTTTCTGTCTACTAGAGTAAGGCAATAAACACTAGAGACCAAGTCACCATCTCAGCATGGTTCTTTGCTCTAAGATAGGACAATAGTGATCTATAAGTAGTATTCCCCTTACAAAGCCTCAATTTTTAATCTGAACAAATACAATTTCTACTTCTATTGCATCAATACAGGTAGTCCTCGACTTAAGACCACAATAGGGATCAGGAAAATTGTCACTAAGTGGTGCGGTCATTAAGTGAGGCATCACATGACTGCATCCAATTTTATGACATTTTTTGCAGTGGTCATTAAGTGAATCACATGGTTCCCCATTGATTTTGCTTGTCAGAAGCTGGCTGAGAAGGTCTCAAAAGATGATCACAAGACCCCGGGACTCAGCAACCATCGTAAATACCTGCTGGTTGCCAAGTGCCCGAATTTTGATCACATGACCATGGGACCGCTGTGATGGGTTGTAAGGATTGGCCGTAAGTCACTTTTTTCAGCGCCATTGTAACTTTGAACTGTCGCTAAATGAATGGTCGTAAGTTGAGGACTACTTGAGTATTTTTAGTTTTACCTGTTTCCCAACTTCTGCCATTCAGTATTTTTTTATTTGATGGGTTTAATGATTATTCCAAACTCACAACAGTATTTGGAAAGTTAATGGCAAAAATGTATTTATTGTATTTTCCTGTGGGGAAAAAACCAAGGATCCACCCCCACCCCTGGCCAATAACTACCTCTTGAGTGAACTGTCCTGTACTTAGATTAGATCCATAACTATTTAACCAAGGAAGGGAACAGCTTGTGCACCAGCTAAAAGTAGGCAATTCTAGTTTTCTAGAATACTCCAATGTTGTAAATCCATTCCTTCAAAGGAATGTAATTCAAATCCCAAACTGTTAAATGAGTTTCTTACAACAACAGGCAACAATGCAGGACTAATATGTTCCGTTAAGGAAATTTACCAATCTGAATCATTTGTTTCTAATAAATTGCTGGCCATCATTCCCTGATTTGCTAATCTAATAGGTTCTGTGATAAGATTTTTTATCTTTTTAAACAGAAGGATCCAGCTCAAGTTGGAGGCAGCAGACTTTTCTGATACTGATTATTTGCTGTATCTGTCACTATGCAGTATTAAGAATTTCAGTATTCTCCTGCATATGGTACAAAGCAGCCTTCTTTTCAAAGTTGCTAATAAAACTTGGAATAATTGTTTGTCTCTGTATCTAAACTGTAAACCATATTATTCTTAACTTAGTGATTAAAGTTGCAATACTTTATTTACAATTTTGAGTAAGTTATCAAACTAAATGGGACTTCTTAATACACATGGAAAGGATTTCCCTGTAAAACTCTTATTTTGGAAAAGTAAAAGTCATATCGTCTGATCTGTCTGATAGTGGCACTTTCAATCTATGAAAGCTTTTAGAAAGTAATGTTCAGTAAAGATATCTAGGAAAAGTTCAACAAACCAACTTTAATTCTACATATAAACAAATATCCTGAACTACATCAAACTGTAGTTATCTTACCTATTCAAACTTATGGAAAATGTATTAGACAGGAACATTTAACAAGCAAGCAACTAATTCCACCATTTTCTTTATGTCTTAGGTTCCCCACACAATCTTTATTTCTATTAACCTGATAGTTGAGCTAGTCTATCATGACTCAAATCAGTTTCTCAGTTATATAGACTCCAAAGTGCATTAATAAAGTTCTTCAAAATTTGGCTTTACTTTTGAGTCCCTCTCTACACACATAGACTTTTCTCTTTAACATCCATACTTTATGCATGGACATTGTAAGAAATGAAGCTCCTGAGGGAGGAACCAGTGGCTTTCATATAAGACATAATCATTATATAAACAATAAATAGTGTCTCCCAATCTCAAGGGCGCAAAGAGAACAACCAAATTTCCATTGACTCAAAAAGGGAGGAGGAAAAGACATAGGATTTAAACCTGGAACTTAATATATGTGTGTGTGTGTATGTATGTTGCTTTTTGTATACTGCAGAAATCAGAGCTTCTGCATGGATATGACTTAATTCTTGTGTGTAATAAAGAAAATAATCTCACTGTGCTGAGAATCCTTCTGCTATAAGTAAGTTCCTGGATACAGAGTTTAAGCATCTGCAGATGCTGGCTGGCTGGGGAATTCTGAGAGTTGAAGTCCACCCATCTTAAAGTTGCTGAGATTGGGAAACACTGCTACAGATCTCTTGCAACCTCACTAACCTCTAATCAGTGCTTTGCTCCAACACCAGAACCAAATTATGACCCAGGTGGGCTAATCAGACATGAACTAGCTATCCTAGTGACTGAGGCACAATCTGCTACAGCATATTCCAGACCCTGACCCCTCTGGGTCTGTGACTGTAGTATTAATCTCATTCTTGGAGCACAGATTCCATATAGAAGTTCCATGTAATCCATGATTAAAGTTTCTTGAACTCCATAAACATTAGGGAATGCTACTCTCTACCCTCATTTCTGTAGAGATATTTAGTGATACCTTTTTAAAAAAAAAAAAGAAAAATCCAAAAATCAATTAGTGCAAAAACAAAAGAAAACAAAATGTAAGCCACATTATTGCTGTGGTACAGAAGAAACTAAATCAACAGTCTTAACTAAATGTCATCACCTGAGTGAAAGGATTAGGATGGAACCCTGCAGCCCTTATATGCAGGGAACAGTCAAATAGGACTTACTTATTTCCAAGTAATGTATTATAATCAGAATACATTATTAGTCCCAAACTTAGCGATGGCAGTTCTGTTGCATATATCCATGTTTTCAGTTTTATGCTTGCTAAAAAGAGGCACATTGTCTTTAGACAGTTTCCCAGACTGCATCTGCAATAAGGAAAATACCCATTCTGCACTTTCTGCATGTTACACCCATTACAGTTCCCTTCTCATGCGCAAATTACTTTTAGAGAAGTGGCGAGCATGGAACTATACGTTTGGCATGGAATAGTATTTTTGTCTTTTTCAAAGAATTTGTGTTTCTCCAGCACTCACCATGTTTGTCATTTCTTTAGGGATGTCTGAGCTGCTACAATGTGTAATCTTCCCATGCCATTCTGGTAATATCAGAAGGATTAAACCAGATGAGAAAAGCTCTCACACTTTCATGTCATCTTTGCTCCAAGAGGTAAAACTGGAATTGGAGACATCATATTATTTGGGTTCTCACATGACCAGAAGTTTCTCTATTACCACAACATCAGAGTTACACCTTTACAACAGGGTTATAACATGGTCTCCACATTATTAATGGTAATATAAGAAGAAACATCAGTCAAATGGGACCCGTTAAATTAATATATTTTTTCCTGTAAGGTATGGATTCCATGACAGGATCTGCTGTGTAAATATATCAGAATGTCTCAAATTCATTATATGTAAAATTGGGAATATGAATTCTAGCTTCACAGAACTGTTGTTCCTAAATCTATGAAAAATAAAGTCCCCAAGTTGAATGGGGACTGATGAACGAAGCCTTGTGACTTCATGGACAAGGTTAGTCATGCACTGCCACCTGCTGTTAACTCATATGCCAGTGATTCTCAGACTTTCTGCAACTATGCATCACTAGCTAAAATTCCATTATTATTATTATTATTATTATTATTATTATTATTATTATTATTATTGCCTTCAGGTCAGTTTTTGACTCCTGGTGACTGCCTGGACTAGTCCCTGCAGTTTTCTTGGCAAGGTTTTTTGGAAGTAGTGTGCCATTGCATTCCTAGGGCTGAGAAAGACTGTCTGGCCCAAAGTCACCCAGCTGGCTTCATGCCTAAAGCGGGTCTAGAACTCACGGTCTCCCGGCTTTTAGCCTGATGTCTTAACCACTACACCAAACTCTCATCCATACACTATTTCAAAACAAATCAAACTCTGGAACTGATCCCTATACAGTGACTTCTTGATGTTTGCATAATCAACTAAGCTGAATTTGCTGATGTGCTAAAAAAAACAAAATTTACAGTGCAAGGGCATAAAGTCTTAAGAAAACATTCAATAGTGGCTTTACAAACATGTGGCAATCACCCAATTAAACAAATATACACACTGTATATTTGTGTCTTTAAGAGCACGGGGGTTCACATTTTTAGGCAAATAAGGTGATGATGGTTGTGTATGCCTTTCCATCCCTTCTATTTATAACTAAATCTTGTACCCCCCCCCAAATAAAGTATCTGTTTACCAGTTGAATTATAGGTAGTCCTCACTTAACGATGGTTATTGGGACTGGAATTTCCATCACTAAGCAATGCATTTGTAAAGCGCAACATCATGTGACCACATTGCTTAGCGACAGCAATCCTGGCAGTCCCTGTTCCTGTTGTTAAGCAAGGATCGCAGTCATTAAGTGATAACTTCCTTGCGACTTCCAACAAACATAGTCAATGGGGAAGCCAGCAGGAAGTCACAAGTCCCGGGAGGCTCACAAGTAGGCCAGCGGGTAGATAAGTGACTGCTGCGGTGCAAGTGCGGTTGGGTGGGGTAGAGGCTGCTGCTGAGTGTGGGAGGGCGTGCAAGTGGCCATCGCAGTGTGAGTGTGGCCAAGGTGGGGGTGGCTGCTGCCAGGGGCAGGAGGGCACACAGGTGGCTCCTGCGGCACCGCACAAGCATGGCTGGGCAAGCAGGTGCTATGGCATGTGGGCCAGGTGGTGGTGCTGCAGGCAGGCACGAGCTACAGAGTACAAGATCCCCCGGATCTCATACTATGTGTCATGTTCGCCGTTTCAATGTCTTTGATACATCGTAACGTTTCGCATGTCATTAGCTGGATGCGTGTTTCATCTTTCTCGGGAGGATGGGAGTAGTTATGTTTTGGCTTTGCTCTGGAATGTTTTTGCATTATCTACTGCGTTCAAGGTTACTTTCCCAGGCTAGTGCTCTGACGATTGCTAGCACCTGTGACGGGCGGGGCTGTTACGAGGGAGGCGGGATACGTTTGCACCAAGGGTTTAAGTTTGTATTTGGCGCGCTTTTGCTCATTCTCAGCTTTCTCTGTATTTGCCTTTAGTTCCTTAATAAATCAGATTTCATATAGCAGCCTCTTGTGAGTCTGAGTATTTGGGCTGGGGCAATCATTACATAAAGCTGAGAATCTAAGATCCCAATTCCGCTGGCCCCTGTCCAGGAAAAGACAAGTTGTCTAACCCTGTGAGGGAGAGCGCCAGCGATGACCGAACCCGACATCGTGATGATGGAAGAAGGGGAACCGGACTCGACCGTGAGGCAACCCGACCGACCGTCCCAAGGGGGGGAGCTGTCAGCCATCCTAGAAGAGGCGAGCTCCGAGTCGGAGGGTGAAGCCGGGGGCATGAAAACTGCCCCGGAGACTACCGTAACTTCTCCGGGTGAGCTGGTCACCTGGGATGAGACCCAAGGGGATGTCACGGTGGCGGGGGGCCCATCCTGGAGGCAGAGATACCCACTATCCCCCACCGTGGTTCAGGTGCAGCCAACGGAGGGCTCCCCCACCCCGGATCGTATCCGAGTGCTGGAGTCAAAAATGGACTCGTTAGAAACTATACTGAAGCAGCTGAGTCTAGATGTGACCTCGTTGAGAGAAACCCGGGAAGGATCAAGCCAACGGCATTCAACCCCTTCGTCCCATGGGCAGTCCCCGGAGCAGCGACGGCCGGCGCGGAGGCACGAGGGGGACCAGACGGTCCAGATGGAAATAGCAGCATCGCCGGTGCGGCCGCCCCAGGGCCCCGTGCCGCCGCGAGCCCGGGAAGCACAAACCCCGGTAGCCCCGGTGGCGGGGCGCAGCCCGGCGGGGGGCGGGATGAGAGACTTCCCTGTCAAGTTTGATGGGGACCCGACCAAACTCTCATTTTTCCTGACGAATGCTAAAGCCTACATGGAAGAATGGGGGTCGCTTTTTCAATCGGAAAAGGCAAAGATCATCACCATTGCCACCAAACTGAAAGGGAGGGCGGCAGACTGGTATGTCCAGATGTGCCAGTCGGAAGCGCCTGAACTGGAGAAATTCAACGAGTTTCTCTGGGCATTGAGACAACACTTTGAGGATCCCCTGGCGAAAGAGAGGGCAAAGCGAGCTCTGAAAGAACTTAAGCAGGGGTCAAGATCCGTGGCTGATTATGCGCTAGAGTTTAAAGCGCTGGCTGGGAAGGTGGATGACTGGTCCCAAGCCACCATCATCGAGTTATTCAAGGATGGCCTGAACACAGAGGTGCTGCGCTGGTCCTTGGGGAGGGACGACCCATATACGCTGTACGAATGGATCCAGCTGGCGGGGAGGGCTGAGCATGCCCATGAGATCTTCGCCCATCGAAAGACCGCCAAATCGGGGCGGGAGGTGAAGCCCAGCCGCCCACCAAGCACCGGGGGGCGACCCGGACAACGACCCTGGGATGAGGAGCGAGAGAAGCGGTATGCAAAAGGCCTGTGTCTGAGATGTGGTAAGGAGGGGCATCGAGTGGCGGCGTGCCCAAAGGCAAAGGGAGAGGAACGGCTCGGCAAGCCGC
Source organism: Candoia aspera (assembly GCF_035149785.1). Taxonomy (NCBI): domain Eukaryota; kingdom Metazoa; phylum Chordata; class Lepidosauria; order Squamata; family Candoiidae; genus Candoia; species Candoia aspera. The sequence goes on from NC_086153.1 coordinate 105,953,554, forward strand.
CGACGAAGTCCCCTGCCCTGCCGAGGAAGCAGAAAGCCGCGGTGGCTGAAACCGAGGGAGACGATGTGATGTTCTACGAGGATGAGGGTGAGCCCGAACTACTGCAGCCGGCGGGAAACGCCAGCCACCTGCTTTAAAGGGCGCCGCAGGGCAGGTGGTGGAAGAAGGGCGCGAGCCTTCATCGGTGAGTGGTAGTTACCGCATTCTCACGGTGAAGTTGAAGTTGGGCTCCCGATCCAAGACTGTAGAAGTATGGGCCATGATTGATTCGGGGTGTTCCCGGTGTCTAATGCACCCCGATGTGGTAGCGGCTCTGGAGCTACCTACTTTCCCTTTACAGCGACCCATCGCCTTTACACAGCTGGATGGGTCCATGGCAGGGGGCAAACCGGTCACCCATTTCACAGGGCGGGTAGCCTTGCAGCTGGGCAGCCATCGGGAAGGTTTGTCTTTTGTCGTGGCCCCAGTAGGGGGTCCCTTGGTGGTGTTGGGGGTGCCCTGGTTGGTTCAGCAAAATCCTCAAATAAACTGGGTTTACCGGACTATCATGTTTAGGGATGGGTTCTACCAAGCGACAGAGGGGAAGGGTACCCCAGAGGAGATGGTGGGGGTTGCGGCAGCTGCGACTCCGCATCTCCCGGCCCTTCCTCTGGAAGGCTTGCCGTCGGAGTACCGGATGTTTGCTGATGTGTTTGGCGAAAAGGAAGCCGACCAATTGCCCCCTCATCGAAAAACGGACTGTGCCATTGAGCTGCTGCCCAACACCCAATTGCCCAAGCCAAAGATTTATTCCATGACCCAAAAGGAACTGACTCTGTTGAGAGACTTTGTGGACAAAAATTTGGCGCGCGGATTCATTGAGCCAGCGAATTCACCGGTGGGGGCGCCGGTTCTCTTTCGCCCAAAAAAGGATGGGACATTGAGACTTTGTACCGATTTCCGCGGATTAAATGCCGTCTCAATTTCCAATAAATATCCCCTGCCATTGATCAAGGACATGCTGTCACATCTGGCGAAGGGAAAGATCTTCTCTAAACTCGATTTAAGAGAAGCCTACTATCGTGTACGAATCAAGGAAGGCGATGAGTGGAAAACTGCCTTCAATTGCCCGTTGGGAGCATTCCAGTATAAGGTGTTACCTTTTGGTTTGGCCGGGGCCCCTGGGGTATTTATGCAATTGATCAATGAAGTACTGCATGAGCATCTGTTTAAGGGGGTATTGGTGTATTTGGATGATGTATTGATTTATACTGAAACCATGGAAGAGCATGTGTCTCTGGTAAAAAAGGTGCTGAGTAAACTCAGATCAGCAGAATTGTATGCCAAACTGTCTAAATGTGCATTTCACCAGACACAAATTGACTATTTGGGGTATAGAATTTCAGATAAAGGCATTGAAATGGACCCTGCCAAGGTGCAGGCTATCATGGACTGGGAAAGCCCCCGCACCCGCAGGCAACTTCAAAGTTTCCTGGGGTTCAATAACTACTACAGATTATTCATAAGGGGATTCGCTGAAATTGCCTTGCCACTAACCGACTTGCTCCGAACCAAGGGGTTGGGAGATACTCGGAGAGTAAAGAACCCAGGGGCGCTGTTGCGCTGGACGCCTGCTTGTCAAACGGCGTTTGAGCGGCTTAAGGCAGCGTTTATCAAAGAGCCCATTTTGCAACATCCTGATCCCTCAAAACCTTTTGTGGTGCAGGCTGATGCCTCCGATTACTCTATTGGGGCATTGTTGATGCAACAAGACGGGACAGGATGCCTCAAGCCATGCGCCTACCTGTCCCGCAAGTTCTCCGAGACTGAGCGACATTGGCATGTATGGGAGAAAGAGGCATTCGCAGTAAAAGCTGCCTTAGAAGCCTGGCGGCATCTATTAGAGGGGGCGAATCATCCCTTTGAGGTGTGGACCGACCATAAAAACTTGGAGGCTCTTAGCACCCCTCGAAAACTGAGCCCAAAACAAGTCCGTTGGGCTCAATTTTTTAATCGGTTCAATTTTCAATTGAAGTTTATTCCGGGGAAAAAGAATTTCCTGGCTGATGCGTTGTCAAGGCAACCTCAGGACTCTGGGGCAGCGCCAGAAGTGGTTAGCATCCTGTGGATGGCGCCCCAATTGGGTATGCAGGCTGTGACGCGTAGCCAAACGCGCGCGCAGCAGCCACCCGCTGCAGACGCCGCCCAGCCGAGCGCTTTGTCAATTCCTTCCCAGTTGCAACAAAAGTTTCTAAAAGAGCTGAAAACTGACACTTGGTTGCTTGCAAATAAAGACAATGTTACATTTGACCAAGGCTTTGCTTGGAAATCTAACCGCCTTTACGTCCCTGAATGCCTAAGAAAAGAGGTGTTACTACGTTCACACGATGACAAACTGGCGGGTCACTTCGGGTTTGTAAAAACCTTGCACCTGGTTAGGAGGCAGTTCTGGTGGCCCACATTACGCAAAGATGTCAAAGACTATATTGCCTCCTGCACTGTTTGTGCGATGTCTAAGCGCAAGGTGGGGAAGCCTCAGGGGCTGCTGCAGCCGGTGGCTGCCCCTTCTTGCCCCTGGGATGAAATTTCCATGGACTTTATTGTTGAATTACCACCCAGTCAACGCAAAACTGTCATTTGGGTGGTCAAAGACTATTTCTCAAAACAAGCCCACTTCATCCCTTGCGTGTCCATTCCGTCGGCACGTCAATTGGCCCGCCTATTTCTAGTACACGTGTACAGGCTACACGGATGTCCCTCCCACTTGATTTCGGACAGGGGCACACAATTTACCTCACAATTTTGGCGGGCGTTCCTCAAATTGTTAGGAACGAAGCAAGCCCTGTCCACGGCGTGGCATCCCCAAACGGACGGGGCCACAGAGGCTTTAAATTCTACTCTAGAGCAGTACCTTCGAGCTTTTGTGAACTACCAGCAGGACAACTGGGTAGACCTCCTCCCTTTTGCTGAAGTGGCTTACAACAATGCGGTTCATCAAAGCACCGGCCAAACCCCATTTCGTGTGGCCCAAGGCAAAGACTTTGTACCTATCCCGGATCTACCGCAACCTCCAGGCGGATCAGCCACTCCGGGTGATTGGGCAACGCAACTGGCAGACTCCTGGCCGATGATTCAAAACGCACTAGCTGATGCACAATTGGATTATAAACAGTATGCTGATCGGAAGCATGCCCCGCAGCCGGCATTTCAAGTAGGGGACTCGGTTTACCTTTCCACTAAGTTCATAAAGTCTTCACAACCATCCAAGAAACTGGCGCCTAGATTTGTGGGTCCTTTCCCAATCACCGCTCAAATTAACCCTGTGACTTTTAAACTTGACTTGCCTCATAACCTCAAACGCTTACACCCTGTTTTTCATTGCAGTTTGCTCAAACCGACTATTCGTTCTGACCGCTGGCATCACCAACCTCCACCTCCAACCCCCATCATGATTGACGGTCAGCAACACTTTGAAGTTAAAGAAATTTTGGACTCTAGACGCCTTCGCAATACTCTGCAATACTTAGTTCGCTGGAAACATTTCCCTCATCCAGAGTGGGTCGCTGCACCAGATGTGGCTTCCCCTGTCCTCGTTGCCCGTTTCCACTCGGCTTATCCCACTAAACCGGGTCCCTAAGGGTATTTTTAGGGGGGCGGTATGTCATGTTCGCCGTTTCAATGTCTTTGATACATCGTAACGTTTCGCATGTCATTAGCTGGATGCGTGTTTCATCTTTCTCGGGAGGATGGGAGTAGTTATGTTTTGGCTTTGCTCTGGAATGTTTTTGCATTATCTACTGCGTTCAAGGTTACTTTCCCAGGCTAGTGCTCTGACGATTGCTAGCACCTGTGACGGGCGGGGCTGTTACGAGGGAGGTGGGATACGTTTGCACCAAGGGTTTAAGTTTGTATTTGGCGCGCTTTTGCTCATTCTCAGCTTTCTCTGTATTTGCCTTTAGTTCCTTAATAAATCAGATTTCATATAGCAGCCTCTTGTGAGTCTGAGTATTTGGGCTGGGGCAATCATTACACTATGTAGCCAGGCTCCTTGGGAGAAAGGCAGCAGGACTGGGAGTGACTTATTGGAGCAACTTGCAACCTTCCCTGCTGGCTTCCCCATTGACTTTGCTTGTGTGAAGCTGGCTGGGAAGGTCGCAAATGGCAATCAGGTGACTGCGGGACAGTGTGAGCCGGTTGCCAAGCACCCAGATTGCGATCACATGACTGCAGGGGTGCTGGGATGAACAGAACTTCGAGGACCAGTCCTAAGTACCACTTGTTCAGCACTATCATAAATGGTCACTGAATGCATGGTTGTTAACCAAGGACTACCTGTATCTTATATATGCCATACCATGATATCTGTGCTAGTCAAGAAGTTTCTTCAGTAGAAACCACTGAGTAGAGATGAATGGCTCTCCTGTCTGATGAAATCATCCTATTTTAGATGTTCTTCACTGTATTTCCTAATTGCACATCACTTTTTGGGTTGCTTCATTACTCCACTGAACTGCACATGCAGACTCAAAAATCGGGAACTGTACTCAAGACTTCTTCACTATTATCAGTTTTCTGAACTTTAGCACTCATGTTACTACTTATATTATTAGTTGTACACTTCAGTGAACCAGTGTACAGCCATTGGCCCATTCTTGCGAACCAGGTGACTCTTGGCAAACATGGGGAAGAAGAACTGAGGCAGTCAACAGGGAGGTAGCATTGAGGGGGATTCCGGCCTATAAAATGTGGGAGGCTGCAGCAGGCAGCCAGGTAATCTGAGAATCACACTTTGAAATTTTCCAGCCTATATCGTTTATGAAATATATTTACACACACACACACACACACAATCCTCCATAGAGAAGAATAGCTGAACAAGCTTTAATATCTCTGGAATTTCTAATACATATTTTGAATCAAATGTCTTGATAGCTATTTGCTCCAAAAATTAAAGTGAGTCTTTCTACATAGCACTGTATTACTTAGTTTCCTATAGAACTCTAGCCATTCATTGCATTTGGAAGGCAAGTTTCTCATATTTTATAGTAAAATTGGGGCTAGGAAACATACTCTACATTCATTGTAGACCCTGATATAGCACTTCAAGTTTGGGATATCATTTTATCCAATTTGTTTCCCAACCTTCTTTCTTCTAAGACCCTCAGAAAAAGGTGCATGCATTTTTTAGGTTGGATCATATCTCTTTTAGTGAAAATGAAGTTGAAGCTAATTGGTTGAAAATGCAGATTTGAAATATTATGTAGATATATGTACTGTATGTAAGAGATCTGGCTAGACTATTTTCCTCTCCTGCTGCATTTAACGTTCAAAAATGTAAAAGACTGATCTTCAGCAAGGAACAGGCAGTAAAGGCAGAATAGACAACAGGGAAAGCACAGGTTTACATTTGTCTGCATACATTTGTCATTATAACTTTATATGATGATTTAGTAAATTCAAAATGTTTCATCTTTTTCATGAAGTAGATATCTGAAAACAAGGTCTATTATACCAGCACCAAAAGGATAGAACATATGTTCTAAGTGTTAGGAAAATTTACTAAGTCTGGCAAGCTAAGTCCTTGAACACCTGTAAGTGGATATTTATTTATTTAAAACATTTATATAGCTGTCCATCTTATACTGAACTCTGGGCAGCTCCCAACCAACAATTAAAACAACATCAATAATAAAACACATAATACACATCTATTAAAGCCATAAACATTTAAAAAAAACCTGGCACCAAAGCTAAGCTTCCACATGCAGTCCATCGTTAAATCCTCTGGTCCACCTCGCCCTATCCCAGCACTTGGGAGAAAAACCAGGTCTCAAGTGCTTTTCGGAAAGCTAGGAGGGTGGGGCCCTGTTGAACTTCAAGGGGAAGGGTGTTTCATAGGGTGGGGGCTGCCACAGAAATGGCATGCTTCCTAGATCCCATAAGATGGCAATGTTTAAGGGAAGGGACTAGGACCATGCCCACCCTATCTGATCTGATAGGATGGGTAGATATCCTCAGGGAGATGTTGTCCCACAGATAACCTGGCCCTGTGTCATATAGGGATTTGAAGGTAATAACCAGCACCTTGAATTGCACCTGGAAGGAAACTGGGCACCAGCAACAGAGATAAACATGGGTAAACCTAAGGGCACTCATCACAGTGCGTGCTGCTGCATTCTGGACCAGTTATATCTTCCAGGTGGTCCAAGGGCAGCCCCATGTAGAGGCATTGTAGTAGTCCAAGCAGGAAGTGACCAAGGCATGAGTGATTGTGAGCAAGGCCTCCCAGTCCAGAAAAGGGCACAATTGGTGCACCAGAAGAATCTGTACAAAGGCCCCCTAGCCACAGTTGCCACCCCGTCCAGAGTCAGTGATGAAATATCATCTGGGCCTGAGGATCCAAAAACCCAGAGCCACTTCATCTTGCCAGGGTTGAGTCGAAACCAGTACCTCTCCACCCAGACCCTCACAGCCTCCAAGCACTCAGCCAGCACCGCCACAGCATCATCTGCCTGGCTAGGTGTGGAGATATGTAACTGGGTATCATCAGCATTCTGATGATTATCATACTCCATAGCGATGGATGACCTCCCCCAGAGGTTTCATGTAGATGTTAAAAAGGAGAGGTGACAGGCTCGAGCCCTGGGGCACCCCACACTGCAGGACCTAGGCTCGACCTCTCCTCCCCCACCAACACAAACTGGAACTGGCGATGGAGGAAGGAGGAGACCCACTGTAATACAACTCCCAACCCCCAAAGCCAGTCCAGAAGGATACCATGGTTGATGGTATCAAAAGTCGCTGAGAGGTCCCGGAGGGCTATAATGGTTGCACCACCCCCATCCTGAGCCCTCCAAAGGTCATCAACAAGTGCAACCAATGCTGTTTCAGTGCTGTGCCCCAGCCTGAACCAAGACTGAAAAGGGTCCAGATAATCCGCTTCATCCAGGGCCCTCTGTAGCTGTGCACCAACTACCCTCTCGACAACCTTCCCCAAAAAGGGAAAGTTGGAGACTGGGCTAAAGTAGTCTAACACTGTTTGGTCCAAGGACAACCTCTTGACAAGGGGGCACACCACTGCCTCCTTCAGGGCAGGTGGTACCACCACCTCCCACAGAGGCATTAATCACTGCTTGGACCCAACCACATGCCGCCTCCCAGGTGACCTTAACCAACCAGGAGGGGCATGGGTCCAGAATGCAGGTGGCTGAGCCCACAGCCCCAAGGACCTTCTCCACTTCCTCAAGAGCAACTGATTTGAACTCCTCCCCGATAACAAGGCTCAGACATGTCTCCATCACCTCCAAAGGATCCACCCAGCCAGAGGCCAACTCTGCTCAGAGTCAAACAACTTTATCTGACAGATGCCAAGAATATTACTCATAGCAACCTTGCAAGGGCTTCCCCAGCTCCTCCTTACCCAGGAGGGAGCTGGTCACCTGAAACCGGGCTGCCGGTCATCTACCTGCAGATGCAATGAGGGCAGAGAAGTAATTGTGCTTTGCTGCCTTTGTCACCACAAGGTAGGTCCTAATAATAGGCTCTTACCTGTGCTCAGCTGGCCTCACTTTTTGTCTTCCTCCAGTGGTGCTCTAGGCATCTCTTGCGTTGCTTCATCTCTCTGAGCCACTCAGTAAACCATGGCGCTCTACGAGATCCATGTACAAAGAGAGTCCACACAGACCCCCATCACCTGCTCATTCCAAGCTGCAACAAGGGCCTCTGCTAAACTGTGTACCAGAGTTTTCGGAAACAGCCCAAACTCTCTCTGAAGCCATATGGGGTCCATCAGGTGCTTGGAGTGGGCTGACTGAATAGGCTCCACCTCCCTCCAGTGGTGGGTGGCTGTGGAGGACTCTAGGGCCAAGAGAGAGTGGTCTGTCCATGGCAGGGGACTGATGTTAATGTCCCCCAAATCCAGATCATGAAACCACTGTCCCAAGGCAAACACCAGATCTAAAGTGTGATCCCCTGTGTGACTAGGACATGAATAAGTTGGGCCAGATCCATGGCTGCCATGGTGGCCATGAACTCCTGTGCTACCTCAGACTCCAGGCCCAGAGAAGGAAGTCACCTAGAACCATAAGCTTGAGGAACTCCACTGCCAGCCCAGACAGAGTCCAGGAGTTCAGCCAGGGATTCTGCTACACTGCAAGGAGAAAGATAAGTGAGCAGCAATCCCCACTGATCCCTATAGCTCAACCTCACAAAAAGGGTCTCACAACCCTGGGGCAGGGCCCCTAGTGGCCACCAGACTCACAAATGACAACAGCCACAACCCCATCCCTGCCCTGGAGTTGTGGTTGGAGCCACACTTGAAAGCTGGGAGGGCACATTTCAGAGAGGGGAACACCCCCCCTCCCGTGCCCAACCAAGTTTCAGTGATAGAGGCCAGGTTAGTACTCTCATCCACGATTAAGTCATGGATGAGGGAGGCTTTATTACATACTGACCTGGCAGTCAGCAGTAGCAGCCAGAGTCCAGAGCCACTGAAACTCTGGAAACCAGGTCCTGGGGCTAAGCACAATGGGCCAGAACACGGTATCAGTCTTAAGCACCAAGGCTGCCTTCCCCAAGGGCAGCCTGCCCCCCATCTCCTCTCATATCTCCCCATACCTGTCACCACAATGCCTTCTCCTGGCCTCTTCCCTCTTTCACCAATCAGCCTCCCCTCCCTCCCCTCTTCCTCCCCCAAGGCAAAGGAATCCATAGCATCCACCCACAAACAAACAGGGGTAGAGAAACACAGACCTAGTCAGAAGTGCTTCTGCCTAGCATTCAGTGCCCCTGCATGGTCAGGCTCTCCCAAACCAACCGCTTCCTCACTTACTCCATTCCACTTTGCTCCCCAGCACCTTGCTCTCACTCAGGTGATTAGGGGAGGCTCATCTCTCATGAGCCCTGCAGGTAAAGCCCCCCGCCCCATTCCAGTCTCTCACCCAAGAGTGGCAGGAACGCCCAATCCCACTTAGCCCATTCCCCCAATCAGTCCACAAGGTGGTCCTAGCCACTCTGGATCTTTCCCCACTGGTAGCTAGCAATACTGTCCAGTCCAACTGCTTTGGGATCTCCACTCTAGGGAAGTGAAATTATTCAGATCCAAAGTGAAAAAAGACCCTGCTGCACCTGTTGCCACCTCCTTAAACAAGCCACACCTTTTCTTGAGTTTGCATAGTATCAATATGGGGAAAAAATGTTTGAATTAAGAAGCTGCCAACAGGGTGCAATGAAATAATCTCACCCTTTCACTGCCTCCTTAATGCCTCAGCTCAAATGCATATTCTTCTCCCACATTCCTTTCAAAACACCTCTTCTTCTGCAGACCTGAATAAACATACATCTCTAGAAGTCTCTTCATAAAATTGCTAAAATCTTCACCCTGACTCCATTGGCATTTCCTCACTGGCATTTCCCTCATCACAGCACAAACATGTCCAGGTAGCATCTCTTTTCTTTGCTGTGTTCTGACAACATTGCCTTCTTTTCATCCTCAGCCACAAAATGAGAGAGTTCTCACACTGTTCAATGACAGCATGAAGGTGGACAAAATCTATTCAGTTTTGTTAGCCATTACCACGGAGGGAAGTCAGGGGATTGGCAGTGACTGAGACAGAGGCAATAGAGACAGGATCGGGATCAGCACTAGGAAGAGCAAATGCCATGGCAATGTATGAGTCAAGGATGGATGGAGAATACTCAACAGTGTGGAATGGCCCTTTGACCTGCTATGTAAACATACATTCAACAGCTTAATATGCACGATTATATACAGCTCATCCTTGCTTAATGACTGCCTCATTTAGTGACCATTCAAAGCTATAACAGTGCTAAAAAACAACTTAGTGACCAGTCCTCTCATTTATAACCTTCGCAGCATCTCTCTGTTCTTATTTTCACTTGCTTATTTACCCCATACCAAGATGTCCTCAAACAGAAAGAGAAAGAACTACAGTTCAGCTGAGGGAAGTAGCAAGAAGCAAAGGAAAACTGAAGTAAAACTGTAAGCAAAGTCATGGTCACATGATTTTCACTTAGTGACTGCTTTGCTTGATGACCAAGTTGCTGGAACCAATTGTGGTCGCTAAGCTAGGATTACCTGTATCTTCTTCCATTTCTCTTTATCATTTATGCATACAGTATCTTCTGCCTTCTTAGTCTTTATACTGAGTCACATTTCTTTTATAACTGTTTTAAGTATTTCAGGCTTTTGGAGGAAAAGCCCCTTTTTTTTCAAAAGTTCCAGTGAGTGTTATTAAGTGTGTTAGCTTTTCCTTCATTTTTACTGACATTAGAAAAACTAATAGATCCATTTGATCATTTGTTTTGAGTGTAGCTATATTTTTGACCAAACAGGAACTATAAAACAATTTCTCCTGGATTACAACTTCTTATAAATAGTGATCCAGACTCCTTCAAGTTTATATATTATCTTAGTGTTCATTAACTTTTTTGGTAGGGGAAATAACAATATCAGGAAACAGAAAAAAGTAGTGTATTGTTTTGGTGGATCCTATTACTTTGAACTTTGAGAAAGACCCCAACCAAGTGCCTTTTCTCCCTAAGAACTGAAATCATTGTTCACAGGTCTTTATGGAGAATTCCACACCTTAGTAGCATCAACAGTCTTAAATCCAAGATGAAATTCAAGGGGTTAGTTTTAACTTCAGTACTCTAAAGGGCATATGGCCTCATGGGCTAAGCAACCTTCTATTTTGGTAGGAACCTATCTGGCTACTATGAGCAGCAGAACAGACCACGTAAAAAGAAGATCCTGGGTTTCAGAGACATTGTTGTTTATGGCAATCTCCTGCATTGCTCTCCAGATATAGAACATGCCTGAGCAACTGTACCTGGTCCCCGTTGTCTCACATTTTAGGAAAATAGACAAGACTTTCCTTTTCACCAGGCCTGTTCAGTTAATTGATTTCAAGTGTCATTTCCAAGTGTATTTTTAATTAGATTTTAACAGTTACATTAGCTGTCTTGAATTCCCCCAGAATGGAAAGGAATATACAAATAAATAAACAGATAATATACAATAAATAAATATTAAGTTGCAATGTTGCCAAGCCAAATATGATATATTGTATGTATGTGTGTAAGATTCATGCAGGGAGGGCTAATTGTAGCTGATAGATTATGGGTTACTGTAGTCACATAAGGAAGTAAAAGAATCAGTGTGTTCCTAGATCAGCAGGACCATTCTCCTGCTCAGGGCAGGAATTTATTTTCGGCAACAGTGATATGCTAGCTCTGATTTTTGCCTTAGAGATTCAGCTAATACTTGTTAAACATACAAGCATTCTACTGTGTGGCAAGGCCAGCTACAGCAAATCTCTTAGCTATTTTGTGTATCAAATATGAATTTACAAAAGCAGACTTAGTCCAACTCAGATTTTCTGATAGTTCACTGGCTGCAGTTTGCCCTATCTTTATGCCATTTGGGATCTAATTTTCACCCTCTCTTCCAACCCCACACCAGATCTCACAGTTCTGTATCACAAAAACTATCCCTGTTTCAGTCTTCATACTTCCTATTCTTGCATTCTTGCAAGGAAAGCTGTTGTAGGAATACTATCTTGGATTAACCTCTGGTCTTGGCCACTACAACACATCTTATAAAGAAACCTCTGATAGCTCAAGGCAGGCAGGACAATAACCAAATTAGACACACATTATATAACGTAGTTTCTTTTTCTGGCAAGAAGTAGTAAAGAGAACAGGGCTGGCTGGTCACAGAATATAATGTCAAACTGCCTCTAACGTTCATGGGGGGAATAGGCACTGATAAAGAATTAGAAATATAAGTTGAGGTGGGGGCTGCTCAAAGACTGCGCAAGCCTAGACTGAGTTATTGTAAACGCAAGCAGAGGTGTTCACATAATTGGATAGCTCTACTTTAAATTCTCATCTGTATCTTTTTTTTTTTAATCACATGCTAATATATTTGTCTCTTGGCCAGGATAACCTGGAGAACACAGTTTCTATACCTTTCTTTGTGCGTAAGAGAGAAAAATTGGGATGTGCAATTGATTGTTGGTGGTGAAAAAAAGCCATAGCTCTCTAGTTTTCTTCAGTTCTCCTTTTCTTATCACACATTCATCAGAAGTATTATTACTTCCAGTATTTTAACGTTGAGTCCAAAGGGATGAGAAAAAGTAAAATATTCTCAGAAATACAAGTGGAATACACTGATTTTTGGGTTTTTTTGGTAAGCAAACTGTTTTAACTACAGACACTTTGATGCTTTACATTTTTGGACACCCCCCCTCCCAATTTCTGGGTTGTATCTTGAAACTTCAAAATATCTATGGTGGGATTTAAAACATCCAGAAATCTGACAGACTTATTTATGTGGATGTTGCTTGCAGCCATCAAAGGTCAGCCATACAGTCTAATTTCCAGCTTCTTACTTCTTCAAACTACCAATTGGTAATTGAGTCTGGAATATAATAAAGTTCATAATGTGGGTTAGGACGCTTTTCTTAATTTCCTTCATTATGTCTTAAGAAGAAAGCACTACTGAGTGTTTTCTTAAGACTATGTGTCCCCGCACAGTAAATTTGTTCTTTCTAGCACATCAACAAATTCATCTGAGTTGATATGCAAACCCTAAGATGCCACTGTATAGGGATCAGTCCTAGAGTTTGATTTGATTTGAAATAATGTAAGGATGTGGTTTGACAAGCTTTTTATGTCTATCTGTTTCTCCCATCTGGAAAAAGAATGATAAAGAGTCAAAAGAGCATGTATACTCCATTCAGATTGCCCATGGCTTCCCTTATATACTATTATTTTCAGAAATATAGATTTTGTTGCATTTTAACATTAAATGCCAAACAATAGATGTACCATGGATGTTTGAGAAGATCCTTTTCTCTTCTTTCATTAATTGCTACAATTGATTAAAGTTAAAGATTACTGCTCTTGTTTTCATTTAGTAAAAAGAGTAAGCAAATGAAAACAACATAAACAATTTACAGATCTAAGAAAAGTAATTACAGGAGTGCTGTATTAATGAATTCATGAGCCACTTGGGACAAGAATACTCTTGATATCCAATAACTTACTTAATTTGTAATTATATACTATTGGATTATAATCGATTAATTGAAAGGAGAATATAGGCGAATATTGAATCAAAGCTTCTATTGTTCATTATGTATCCTTGCTACTTTTTAATAAGTGAGATGATCTATTAGAGAGCAATTAAATTGGAACTGATATCCATTAAATTTTAAGCAGTTAGTAGAACATAAAATATAACGCCATAATCCTTTCATACAGAAATATAATTCAGGATGTTACCATTTGGTAAAACAAACAAAAAAATATCCTAAACTGTGACTGAAATAACTGGTCACTATTTCATGGAAAACTAAACTGATTTCAGCTGGTTCAGTTAGAAGGTCTATGCTGGAGAGTGGAAAATTCCCACTTACACTGCAAAATAAATGGGAAGGTTCTTAACTTGAAGACCATGGCCAGGGATGCCACTAAATCCCTCATATGTGTACATATGAATCATCACTTGAATGCAGATCATATATTTCTGGACTCTTCCACCATATTTCTGCAAACAATGCCAGATTAAGACACAAACATATATGAATTCAATTAATCTACTGGATGTTGATTTCCTTATTTACAAATCTGATTGCTACCTAACTATTCCTTGCTTGGGCTTGTCTATATCCAAGTATAAACTCTAAAAGAAAATGTCATTAATTTTCCCTCTAACACTAAATCACTCAAAGTCTCTGGGACTGGGATAGCAAATAAACTGGAGTAAATAAATAGATTACAATGCAGTGATAACAAAAGGTGTATCTGATTACGTCTTTAAGGTACCAGTCTTCTTTCCTCTAGATTTTTTTAAATTTAGATTTTTGCTAAGCAGGCACCATACAATATTTTCCATATGATACAACTTGTATTTCATCTATGACTCCAGCTGGTTCATGCAATTCTTCCCAGCTATGAAATGAAAAAAATACTTGATAACTAGAGAGAGAGAAATATGGCACTATTTAATTGATCACAATTAAAGGTATTAAATAAATAAATGGGCCTTACTTCATCAATGAATGGGTGAAAGAAAGAGTATTGTATGTTTGTTGATTTAGAGAAAGCATGTGATAAATTAAATAAGCTTGAATAATTGAACATTTGCATAGATATGGCGTTCAAGATTGGTTGCTTAATACGATTTATACTGTAAGAGAAACAAAGCATGTGTGAAAATAAATGCAATTCTTAATGAATCAGCAGGGATTAAGACAGGATGTATGCCATCTCTGGATTTCCGGTAGAGGTATGGCGAGCTGTGGAGAGTGGAGATGATGACCAAGGCAAAAACTGAAGAACCGATGAGTAGACCAGTTCTTCGGAACCTCTCTGGATAAAGAGAGGATGGGAGATTGCCCACATGTGCTCCAGATGGCTGCTCCTTGCAAGGAGACTGCAGGATAGCAGTCTCCAGTGGATCTGAGTGCTAGCAGATGAAGGGATAATCGTAAAGCTCCAACTGTGGCCAGCGCCTTTTAAAGGATACTAAGTTGCTAACCTCGCTTCTAATCACTTTTAGAAACAGCTTATTTAAATATCTTAAGGCTATTAGAGATCTTCCAGATGAAAAGTCTGAAAAGTCACCTGGAGATTGTATTTTTATTCCTGAACAAAAAAAAAATTAACTATAAGTTTAAGAACTTAAAGAACTTGAAATAAATGGCAAAAAGCTAAAAAAGATGTTGAACTAAGAAAGTTATAAACAAATTAAGGGTCCAGACAAATTTGGATTATTGAAACTTTTACTATAATATTTTGGAATTATCTATATACAATAAACAGCTTTTCGTGAAAACCAGAATTATTTTGACTACCGCAAGCTATAACAGAAGTAAGAGATCTTATGACTTAAACTGGACCCTAGAGAAGACTAAAGTCCAGGCAAAAAAGAAAAAAAAACCTTGCCTTTAGGATTGGGATTTACAAAATGACACAAAATACTATAACATTTGTAATATTAAAGGAGATCTTTGAAGAATGGGGCCAGAAATTAGTAGCCACAATATCAACAATATCAGACATATGGATAGACTATGTCTAAAAGATGCTAATGAAGGAATGATAGATGTGAAACAAATTTTGCTTGATGCAGAAATAGTGGAATCAGAAATATTGGATAAAAAACGTGTGGATTACAAAACAGACAAGGCATTCAAATTGGAAATACAAATGACAGGAAAAAATTTGGATTACAAGATAGAGAAGAGTCAAAGGACTTTTTACTAGATACACAAAAGAAGTTGGTTAAGGCTTTGAAAATCAAACAGGAAATATAAAAGACAAACCAAGACAATGACCTAGATAATAACTTTCCACTGGGTTTACAAAAGCGGTCTGTTAAAGCCTCGAATAAGTCTTTGCGATGGGAAAAAGAAAGACAACATCTGAATGAATTAAAGATCAAGATTGTTAGAAGTAAAAGAAAGGAATATAAAGTTGGTTTGTTTGTTCAAGGTTAAAACAAGACATGTTTTTATAAAGCTCTGGTAACCTTTTACTGACTTTTTGCTGACACCAGGATTGAAAAGTTGATGATTTATGGTTTTGCATATGGAAGGTATGGGTTATGGGAAGAATAAATATTTGTTTGTAATTTTATAGGGGATGATGATCATCAAATTTGTTTTTACTTGTGATGAAGACTGGAAGTAACTTCTTTACACATTTTTTTTCTTTTTCTTTATTCTACTTCTTTCCTTTTTCTTACTTTGCATTTTTTATTCTTTATCTCTTTCTCTGAGTTAATTTGTATTTGCTTCTACTATTGTATTTAAAATCTTTAATTAAAAAAATTAAAATTAAAAAAAGGATGTATTGTATGCCATCATCTGTGTTGCTTTATGCATTTATAGATACACATATAAAGAATGCTTATGGTTCCGCTATTGAGATTAGGTGTACTTCTGAATTTGCTTATGCCTGAGGTTTATCAGACCTATATTTGAACTTGTTTTGCCCAAAATGTTTTTTTGCTTGAATTCTTTACCTTTCATTTTTACTGTTGCCTTTGCATGGAATTTGTATGCAACAGTGATCAAGAGGTAGTGCCTAATTATTTTTATAATTGAAAACTGCTACACTTAATGTCATAAAATAGCTGTTTTTGCCAGAGAGAAAAATGAATTGTATTAAATGTTGCTGTTCTTATTTATATTTCTCAGCCTTCTTCCATTGCCTATAGTACAAACATGTTGGTAGGCAAAAAATTATGTACCTCTGGAAGCAAGAAGTGATAAAGGCTGCAGACTGGAAAGTATCAATAAGCGGCTAATGGGACAATGATGGAGAACTCAGAGTGGTGCAAAGCTTTCACAAATGAGGTTCAGCACTGCCTTGCCAAACATGAAGATCTGAAGTAAGAAGGCTACTCTAAAAGAGCCAGTCCCAATGATTACCAAGCTAAGAGGTCCAATCCAAAGTACCAGATTGTGAGAAATGGACTGGAGCCAGGGAGAATCAGAGAACTGAGAATCTTTGAAGCAATTAAGACTTCAAGAAAATAAAATAACTCTCTTTTTACCTGATTGGCAGAGCTTGAGAATTCTTGAGATGCAAATTATGATCCAAGGCAGATTACATTCCACATAAATATCGTTGATAATAAGAACACAGTGTGAAATTAGGCAACTGAGGAATTTATCAATAAAGGCATACGCCTGCATGAGTGTGTTAGCAATAAACTGAGAAACCCCTCAGATTTAACAGTGTTGCAAGTGTATTGGTTGTGGATACAAATGTGTATGCAGATGATGACACATTATTGACTGAGACCCTAAATAATTGGCAGCAAATGTTAGATAGATTGTATGATGCAATGAGGAGTATGAACTGGAAAGTGAATATATTTAAGACCAAATATTTGTATTTGATAAGACAAATGGAATGAACAATTGCAAGTTATATCTAAGGGGAAAACTAAAGTAGATGAATTTGTATACCTTAGCAGAATGTTTACTAAATATGAGAAAATGGATAGACAAATGTTACTCATATGATAGTAGAAAAGTGGTAAGTAGCATGTTATCTGTTTCAAGGAATTAATGTCAAAAGAAGTTCAAGTAGTTGTTTATAAGAGTCTGCATCCAGCCATTTTGTCATATGGAAGTGAGAGTGGATATATCTGGGGAAATAAAAAAAGTTTAATCTAGTGGAAATAAGGTCCTTAAGAAGTAAAACAAGAAAAGATAGGGTCAAGAATGAATGGCTAATGAACAAGTATGGACTGAATAAAATAGTGAGTGATTAGTGAAAAATATGTTCAGATGGTTTGTTCATCCAGAAAGAATGAATGAGGATCAAACTGAAGAACAAATATGTGGAGGAAGATTGGATGGGTCATGAGGAAGGGAAGTCCTAGAATGTTGTGGTAGGGTTAGGATTCGTAAGTGCTTCAAAAATAAATTTAAGGAACAAAATTTAAGGAACAAATGTCTGAAACAGGTATGGCTATAAGGATGGTTTGCAAGAATAGAAAGGAGATATGGCATTGGTGTGAACTGGATTCAGTTAGATTTCCTTTTTTTCCTCTTATCTCCTGTTTTTAATTTCTTTTGTTTACTGCTACTTGTTCTCTTTCAGTAGCAAAAGGCATATTCCCTGTTTATCCTAAAAGGGAATAGTATGATGGGTATGTATTATGTATGTATCTTAAAATATTGTTAGATTATCTTTCAGTCCTCTCTAAGCTGCTTACTTAATAAAAAAACAAAAACAACAATAATAAATCAGTAATAATACTAATGTATAATCAACCTCCAAAACTGGGATAATAACAAATGAAAACCATCAATCTAAAATACAATTCAGAAAAAGAAAAAAACCAAGGGGAAAAGATCTTCAGCTTTCTTATTGGCTGCAGAGACAGGGTCTGATGGATCCTGGATGGCAACTCGTTATGGAAGAGTGAGGCTGCTGCTGAAAAGGCCCTCTCCCTTCCTCAATCCTTATCAATTGAACCACCACTGGTGCCAAACAAATGAGAAAGACCTCTTTCACTGACCTGCAAGTTTAGATACCTGATATAGACAAACAATTTAAGAATCTCAGACCCAAATAATTTAACCAGTGCAATCATCTGGGGCATTCAGAGATCTGGAGTTATGGCCTGTCAATATCAGATTTGGGGATGGTATTCTTATTCTTATCATTATTATTATCACACTTAAAAACTAAGTGTAGGACAGAAAAAAAAGTAACATAAATTAATTATATAAAATTACAAAATAGGCATGTTACAAACTAGGCAGGATTTGAATCATATTGAAATATTGGAAATAGTTTGTCATACTTCCAAACCAGTCTGAATTATAATTTGAATATCATTTTTTCTAGGTTATTAACTATTGTAACCATTTTTGTCATCTGCAAACTTGTTGTAATCCACCCAGAGACTTTTGCTTCATGCACGTTTTAAAAATTTCAGAATAAATACATAAATAGATTTGATCATCATTTGTTCCTTCTTCATCTAACTCATTAATAAACATATTGAATAAATGTAGGAAATCTATAGCTAATCCACCTGACACCTCTTTCCAATTTGATGAGGACCTATTGATAAGCACATTTTAAATTTAATTTTCAAGCCAGTTTAGTAGCCATTTAACTGTCAAGCCATCCAGTGCATATTAATGAGCCTGAAAATGAACCTGTCATGGTATATTTCATCAAATGTTTTGCTGAAGTCAAGATATAGTATCTTTACAGCATTCCCACAATCAATTAAGAAAATCACCAGGCTGACTTCTGGTAAATACTGCCTTGCTTTCAAGGTGATTATTTTTTTTTAAATATCCTATCTTTATCTTATCATATAAAAATTATACATTTTATCTTTAGGACATTCTCTAGAATTTTCCAATCAGCAATTTCTTTTAGTATCCTAGGATATAATTCTTTTGGCCCTTAAGATTTAAATTCATCCAAAGTAAATAGGTATGCTGACAATATTTCTATCAATTTCGAGATTCAATCCTGATCTTTAGTTCTGCTCTTCATACTTGCCTGACTGAATGCATACTTTTTGTTGGAGAAGGCTGAACCAAATAGAGGTTGAGTAGCTCTGCCTTTTCTCAGTTACCCATTAATGTTTTTCGTGCCCTGATCCTTTTCTTTCCTTTTTATTTTTAACATAAAAGAAGATACTTGCATTCTTTCCAACCCAATGGAATATTGGACGGGAATTATGCAAAGGGGTTTGAATTCTGCCTTTTCTGGCACCACCTCTAAAGTTCCAGGTTACCTGTCTATACTCTTGCTTTGTAACCCAGCCCTCGTCCCATTTCCTATATGCATCATGTTTCTTCTGTTGTCCTCCTTTCTCATTGGCACTGTCTGCAGCTGTGCTTTTAATATCTCTTTCTTTATAGTTCGCAACGGTGTTTTCACCATCTCCTTCCTTATGAGAGACTGTACATCTTCAACTTCTTTTCTCATTAGCTTCTCCTGCCATGGGATCCTATTTATCAATGTTTTGAGTTTATTATAATCCACTTTTTTTGAATTCCATGTTTGACTATGCCTGGATCCAACTGCCAGATTTTTTTTTATTTTTCTGAAAATTTCTTAAAGCTAGAACCATGTCATCAGATAAGGAGCATTTTGCATGAATGAAGAATACAACATTTCATCTGCCTCATCAAGGCTCAATTTTTGCATACCTTATGAATTTCATAAAATGGTTAGTCTAATATTCAAAAAATAGGAAGAAAATGAGCAAGCAAGTACCCTGCCTAAAAACCACAAAGCAAAGCACACAAATCTCTTTCTAACCATCCTCTCTGTGATAAACTCTGAACAGCTTCTGAAATTCAAAAACTTATTCACAGGTAATTTGGTAATTAGATGGGCTGGCTGTACTGATTTTATTTGGAACATTGTGTCTGTGGTAGATGTCTTCTCTTGTTTTATCTTTCCAGTAAAATCCTTTTTATATCTAGATATTTGATTCGCTTGGCTCAAAAACGGAATTCAGCCCTTCTTCATGTGTGAGATTGCCTGACTGCCCAGCTACCACTTGTGTTTCATGATCAGCACCAGTTCTGTCCTGCTGGTGTTGGAAAGGAAGACTCAGGCACATCTTTCTGTATTTTTCATGGAACTGGGCTGAAGGGACAAGTCCTCAGTGAAAAGTGAAGAACCTGACATCTATATTAACTTGGAGGTATCAGGAGGTTCAGCCTGAATGGTAACAGTCTACTGCAATGTTTTCCAACCCTGGGAACTTTAAGATGTGTGGACTTCAACTCTGGGAGTTGAAGTCCACACATTTTAATGTTCCCAAGGTTGAAAAATACTGGTCTACTGTAATTATATTTTGCTTGGGTATCCTTGGAAGAAGCAGTTTGCCTGCATTATCTTATTTAGTATGTACCAAAATGGTTGCAATTTTCAAAAACTGCTCAATAATATTTTTTATTATTCTTTTCATTTTGTCCACCTTATTTTTCAATGTTTTAGTCCCTTGCTTTCCCTCTCTTTCTTCTCTTGAAACAACTGGGTTGGCATTGCTACTTTGCTCACCAGACTTAGCACCCTCTTCACCTGCAAATAATGCCTCTTCTTTATATTTTACCCTACTACTAAAGATTTAGATCAGCTGATAAATAACAGAAAACAAAATTCTTAGTACAGAATCCATAAGGTATACTTAGCAGCAAATCAAGCCACAAGGATGGCCATAATCTTTGCTATAAAATATTTGTGTTACATACTCATTTGCTATTTTTATCATGTGACACTAACCATCAGGAAACCTAATTTTCCAAATGACCGACTTCACTGGTAATTCACAAAGATATTTCTGCATCCTCACTAATTCAAGCTTCTTAAGTGCCAAGAATAATATCTGGTTTCTTATGTTCTGTATTAAATATTACAGCACATAACTCATTTTGGATTTATTGTGGGAAATCAATACTGTAAAGTAGTCTCATAACTGCATAGTGGAATTTCTTTGTGGCTATTTTCAGCAGCCAAACTGTAATTTCTATGAATTGCCTAATAAATAGACCAGCCATATTCATGATGGGAATTTGTTCAACAGCAGCTTATTCTGTCCCCAATTTGCTATCGAGCTGTTTGTTTGTTTAAAAGTTGTGAAGTTCTGCCTAACACAACAAAATATATTCTGTTCAGATATAAACATTACAGACAAACATATGGTAGGTTTCCTAATGGTAAGTTTACAGGTTTAAAACTCTATACAAGTACTTAGGAATTAAGGCTTTTTAATGCATGTCTGTGGCCCAGAATATTAATATTCTAGCCATGTATTCATGTTCTTCTGGGAACTTGCTAACAAACAAGTTCCATCAGTGCTTGATTCCCTCTATCCATCCCGGCAGCATCCTTAGAGCAGAAGCATTTTCCAAACTAAAGAGACTGCACTTGCTGTAGAAATCCATGCTGGAAAGTGGCCTTAAAAGCCTGAAGCTAAGAAACCACTTTTGAGCCTGAACTTCCAATCTCCTGACAGACTACTATAAAACTTACTCTGCAGTGCATTACAAGAACTCCAAGGATTTCCTGATACTTGTAAGAATAAATAATTTTCAATCTCTCCTTCATTTAAAGCCTTACGCTATTCCTCACCATTATTCTTATTTTTCCAATCATCCAAAATGACATTGCTAACAATGATATAAAACTACAGAAAGAAGTTTTAACTCTGTATCTCTCACCATTGGCCATACCAGTTGGGTTACCAGAAGCTGTAAATTAGCAGACTATGGAAAGTAACTGCAGTATATTTCCAAAATGGATCTGCACCTGTGTTTGAATGGATCTGCTTTCAAACCTGTAATTATTAACGTAAAAATGTTTTTAAAAGGCATAGCTAAAACTAGCTCAAAGTGGGCATTCTTATATCAAACATTTCTAGGAGGTACAACAGTGAAAGCATAGTTACCTTCTCTGTGTGTCTACATTAAGTATATACGTGTTTCTATACATATACACACAAGCACACTAATGACAAGAGATAATCCCTCCAAACCACTATTTTCTTCATAAAGCAAACAACAAAGTTTTAACAATTATTTCTTTAGGTAACAGCTATTTTTATATTCATATTTTTCATGCAGTGCTTCAAGAACCAAATAAATTATTTAACTGATGCTTTTATGCAGTGCTTGCTTATCGGATCCTTTCTTGCATTCTGTTATGCATGAAGTCTTTTCCAGTGCATGTCTCCTTTCAGTGACAATATGAAATATTTCAGAGTTTCAGGAAAATACATGGCTTTAGTATTCTAACATTAAAATAAATCCTAAGAATCACCTGATTTGTATTGTTTTGTAAGCATTTTGTAAACAGACGGGCTGACTCTGAAATCGATGGCAGTTTTCTATTGATTTAAATAGGAGTAGGACAGACACCCAAATCCATCTTTTAAGAATACTTTAATTATAAAGCTATACAGACTAATCTGGTGTAGGTAGAATTGCAAAAGGCAACTAAAATATGTAATCTATACCCAGTGGTAGAAAAAATCCAACAGCATATATTTATATAGAATAATTTTTAACATTTCTGACTTCAGCATTTGAAACAATTCTCTGGAATGTAGGAAAGCATTTCACAAGCACAGGTCATTCATGTAATTTTCTGAGAGAAAGAACACTAAGAACCTTGTGTTCATATATCAAATGATCCACTGTATTTAAAACACTAATAAAACAAAACTTTCAAATGACCAAACACTGTTGTAAAGTGTTTCAGTTTAGGCAAGTCAAGAATTATATTTTAATTATTAAGTGATATGCCTCCAGGTATGAATAATTTTTAAGATTAATTCCTCAACAGCAGCAATTCATGAAGTATTCTGTGAACACATTGGTTGAAAGTACAGATTTGTAAAACTATTAATTTGAGCAGGCAGATAAAAATAACAGTGCGACCAGGAAAGGATACTTTGAAGGTTCTGGAATATCAATAGGACCAGAATTGAGTATTTCCAGTTTAGAGAAATATGGTAAAAGATATAGCTCTGAAGAGGTTAACAGTGCAATACAATATATGTTTACTCAGAATTAAGTCCCACTTTGTCAACTGAATGCATCTAGTAAGAATTCTGCAGTTTGAAAGCACAAAATAAAACTGGCATATACCTGATATAAAACTCAGATATGAATTCAATAGGTAATCTTGGGTAAGCCATCACTTCACATTCTTGTCTGCTCCAACAATAAGATTATAAAAGTGGCCTTCCTTACATTGTGATACTACTGTAATAAGATTTATCAAAGGGGTTGGCGTTCAGCTAAATATAATGCTGAGTACTATATTTTATTCTCTTCTCTTGCTATGTCAAGCATAGCTCAACTTAACTACAACTGCCTATTCTTAAATTTTTAAAATATTAACATGGTAACAAAATCTCAAGAATCAGAGGAAGGGACAAATCTGGAATCCTTACAGAACTGCATCTACCAGTCTCAGTAAAATGCTATCTTCTTTTTCCCATTATAAAACAAAACTATGCTTCCTAACAAAACAGTTGTTTTCTCAAACTGCTCAGATATCACCACTGATACATTGATCTTTTAAAAATTTAAACACAATGGAGGAGAAACAAAAAATAACAGAATATAATGGTACAGTCATCAGGATCTTCCTTTGAATAAATGACAATTCATTTTCTGTTTGCTTTAACTAAACAAGAAATATTAAAGTCTGAAGCACTGATTTTTACATTTTAATTAAAACTATTAGAAACTAATCATTTTGTTGAACAGAAATGTAACATGCATTTCTATTTACTGTTTATTTTGCATGTGGCAAATGCAAAAATGAACAGCAAACTAACTGCCTTGGAATGGATCTCTCTTCACAGCTGAGCTGCTATAATCTCTCCTATGCCATGTAAACATTCCATGCTCCTCCTAAGTGCTTTGCTGGATTTGCTCATTCCCCGCCAAAGAGAACAAGAGTAATTTACTGTATTTCCCAATATATTAGAGGAATAATTGAGTTATAAAGGGAGTACCATGCATCAGTGCTGCTGAATGTAATTTTGATGTTACCTAAAAACAACGGCAGTGTTAAAATGTAAAAAGGGAGAGATGGAGAACAGAAAATGACTTTGTCATTTAGATATCATTTCTCTCCCTTCCTCTCTTTCTTTTAAAGGTGTTTTACTAGCAATTCATTGAATGACTTTCGGTGGGATACAAGACTATGTTGCAATACCAAGCAGACTTACTAGGAAGTAAGCTCCATTGAACTCAGTGGAACTTTCTTCTGAGTAAACATTCTTCAGATGGCGCTACAATTCAATTACAAGGACATTTTATTCTATAAGAAAAGATTTGCAAGCAAATTGAGAATTCAGACCTGTTCAACTATAGCAGACTTAGCATTTTCAACTGGTACAAGGTTATTTTTTAAAGCTAAAATATTTCATAATGTTATATAATCATGAACAAACGCTTTTTCAAAAACTGTTTTCACTGTGCTAAAGTAACAATCTAGACTTGTTGTAAGTATATTATTCTTACAAGTAGTTCGCAGTTATTCTTGAAGGCAAGTCTTGGAGTTTCCTTAGCATAGTGCTGCTGGGGAAAATTTTCAGCATGTCCATCTTCATCTCTAGCCTGAAGGGAAATATAATGGCCTATTTAGGGACTTAGAAATAATGGAAGAAAAAGAATAAGCTAAATGCATAACAGCTCAGATCATTAAACAAACGGGAATTTCAAATACAACAGTAGTAAAAAGTTTTGTTATATATGCAGTATTAGAACTTTGAGTGCTCATTACACCATTAAAAACATGCAAATAGATTTTGGTGTAAGAGTAAAAGGTTAGCAAAGAAACAAGCCCCAAAATGAAGCATTTCAGCTCTCTCTGAGTGTTTAATAGCACAGTCTTACTCATGTCTATTCAGATGTAAGTCACACTGAGTTGGATGGGGCATACTTCCCAATATATATAGGATTGGAAATCTTAACAGTTTCAATTTACTCTTTTTGGTATTTCAAGGATTTTATTACAGATATGCTCTAGGTGTTTCACCCTTTAGAAATGTTCAACCAATAACATGTTTCCAGATTAAACATTTTAAGAAACTAGGTCTTATTTTCACTCATGCTTTTTTTTTTTTTGGTAGTCATTGTATTACATGGATTTCCTAATTTTTAATGTAAAAATTGGAACCAAGTGGTCATTAAGTGAGGGCAATCAAATATGTTAAAATATTTAAGAATATAAATTGAAAGTTATGGGTTATTTTGATATAAACAGTTAATTAAGGAAGCTGAAGTTTAAATGGATAAATTAATCCAATTCCATTAGCAGCTCTACTGCTTGCTTGCAGCAATTTCTTCTAATCTGCAACGTATTCTGGTTTAGAGTTAAAGCAAAGAGAGAAGTGGGTGAAAGGGGGAGTGTCAGCAGCATGCTCATTACACCGTTCATTTGGATGACACTTGCACTCTGTTCCACTCTGTTCTCATCTAATCCCTGACTGTTCATTCTCCCTTTTTCCCGGTCTCCTGAAATTCACAGCTGAGCTGTCTCCCTCACATATGGCTTGCATATAATTATGCATATTCACATTTTACACTGCATTAAAATGATGAGCTTCTGGCTTCAGGCCAGCTTATTTAAATAAGACCCAGTGAACTTGGAAAAGGAAGGGGGGAGAGATAGATAGGAAAGCCATAGAGCAAGCAGCAGGTAGTTTTGTCTCCTGCTCTTTGTGGAAGGAAGGAAGGAAGGAAGGAAGGAAGGAAGGAAGGAAGGAAGGAAGGAAGGAAGGAAGGAGGGAGGGAGGGAGGGAGGGAGGGAGGGAGGGAGGGAGGGAGGGAACAGAGATCTACCTGGTATGATATATCAGTCAAGAGCATCTGTGAAAATAATATTTAATATGTATCTAGGTATCTATGACAGTTGTTAAGATATTTCCTTTTCTTAATGTAGTGTGAACTGTCTATCTTCATGTGCCATATTTCAGAGTGTTTATTTTCCGTTGATATTGGCATTTGTGAAAGACATTCGTACCTTGTACATTTTTATGTCTTTGTTTTTTGCTTTCAAAAAAGCTGTCACTCCCCAACAATAGAGGCAAAAGAGCTTATCTGGTACTGGAGAAGGTCATAATAGTATCAAGGGTACCAAAGTTTAGTGGACTATTCAGTTTCTGAGTCACTTAAACATGTTTTGGTTTTCCAGACAGACACTCTACTTCTGTAGTCCCAGGCTAGTAGCAAAAACTGAAGGTTTACTGAATGTAATTATTTATTATACTTTATTTAATTCCAATCTAAATGTTAGGCAAGTCAAAATAAAATTCCCTCTAGTAATGAGATTCTATTACAAATATAATCCTTACAAATTAATATCTCTAAAATTCTTCACAAATACTTTTATCTTGTAAATCCTGGTAGCAGCAGACACTAAGGAGGAATAGCCAAACAAGATTTAGACAGGAAGAATGTTAAAAATAAAAACAGCAGGGTCCCATGGCACCTTAAAAGCTAACAATGTTTATTGCAGCATACACTTTCATGGCCTAGAGCAGTGCCAACAGACAAATACAGCTATTTCAATTTATACATGTGCTTTACTGTTCCTTTCATATAACCTCTTTGGACCAAATTACTTATGACAGGCAGTTCCATAATTCTTCCTTCCAATATTTTAAACAGAAAGCAGACTGAGATATGGAGTAGGGGGCTTATAAGCAATGGTCTGTTTAAGCCTAAACAGCTGGAATCTCTAGGTAGGGCTTCGTCTAAGTCTCTTGATAGAGGGAAATAGCAAGGATAGTTTAGCTAACAGGCAGACTATTGTAAACGGACAGCAAAATAAACATTAAAGAAAAGGAATCCATAGCACCAAGGACAGCTCTCAGATTGTAGGTCACTTACAGAAGCAAGTTCTAGAGACAAACTCTAAATAAGCATTTATCCCAGGCTTTATTTTATTTTATTTATTTTATTTATTTTCTACCCCACCTTTATTATTTTTATAAATAACTCAAACATACCATACTCCTTTCTCCTCCTATCTTCCCCACAACAACAACCCTGTGAGGTGGGTTGGGCTGATAGAGAGAGTGACTGGCCCAAGGTCACCAAGCTGGCTTTCATGCCTAAGGCAGGACTAGAACTCACAGCCTCCTGGTTTCTAGCCCATTGCCTTAACCACTAGACCAAACTGACTTTTGACCACTTTCTTAAGGGCACAACTGATACAGGTCCCAGGAATATCTTCAATATTGGATTCTCTATAAACTGAGCTACCAGACAATCATGCACTTATCACTTCCCCCAATTCTTTAATATCTTCTCCTCAAATAATACCCAAATCTCTGATTTAATCTTGTCATAATAGTTTAATACTTTACTGTGCAGCCATGTGCCTGCTCAAAATTATTTGTGTGTACTGATTGGGAAAACAGCTTGAGGATATAATTTTGAAAAGCCAAATATCAAGAAGAAAAGCATTGACCTTGCTTACTTAGAACCAGGCTGAATTGTTACACACTTTTCATGAAGATGCCTTTGAATACATACGAAAAATGTCATCTGATATAGAAAGGTTCTTGCTGATATTAGATGGATAGACTGTATTGCACCAATTCTGTAATTGTAGTGCACATCAAAGCCCAATTCAAAATGCCTTTTTTAGTAATTAAAAGCCTTAAATTATTTGGGTACAAGTTATATGAAGAACCATCTACACTCTTCTATATCTGACCATTTGTTAAAATCATCACAGGAGGATCTGCTGTTAAGATCTGTAAGATGGTAACCAACAATGGAAGAATCTTCTTTGTGGTATTCCTTGTTTATTTTTTATTTCATATTATGCATTTAAGACTGCAGTCCAAATCCTCTTATCTGGAAGTAAGCACACTGAACTTGGGAAGGCTTAATTTTCAGGAGATGATAGAAGGATTATCCTGGAAAGCTTTGGATTTTGTTTATTTTTTACTGGTTCATCCTGATTTTTTAAACCAAATTTTAGGGGCTTCTGATATTGATACTGGATAGTATATATTTTTTTTATTGTAAGCTACTTTGATAAATCTTGAAAAGCAGCTAAAATTGCAATATTTAAAAATCTCCCCCATCCATTCTCCTATCCAGATTCCAGCCAAAAACAAAACAAAAGAAAACAAAACAAAACAAAACAAAACCATGCACATTAGAGCTGTCCAAAGCATTTGGAAGAGACATTTTACAAAGCACACTCATATGAGCAAAGCATTTTGCTTTGAAGTGTTAATACAGCTGTGTCCTCTGAAATGTTCAGCATAGCTGCTTTGAAGGATTCTCTCAGTTATCTCCAGATGCTTGCACAAACTCAGCCATTTTGCTCACAGACAGACATAGCCGAACTGTGGTCTATGCATCCATTAGGGAAGCAACCAGAGAAAGACTTCAAAAGCAGCTATACTAAATATTCCCGAAGATGCAGTTTCCCAAGATGCAGTTGCTTCTTTGAAGAATGATGCATACTTTGAGGCAACACATTTTAAAAAGCATCCCTTTTTACTATTTATTTATTTATTTGATTTCTATAGCCACCCTTCTCAACAAGTGACTCAGAGCGGCTTACAACAATAAAAAATAGAAAACAATTAAAACAATTTCAACTAGAACAATTAAATTACAGAATAAATATACATGGCCACCAAGTAAGTAGTGTATAGATGTTAATATAACCAAGAAACAGGACCATTCACACATCGGGGCCGTTTTGTTGAACACCAATTCAACAAAAGATAAAATTCAGACAAGTTCTGACTATGCTTATGCTACCATAAATAAATATCTGAACTGTAATATTTGTAAATAGTTTTACACAGCACGTTTTTACTTGTGGCCCATTGTAATCTATGTTTTAGTTAATATTTGGTCAGGAGGATAAATCTTCATCGTGCCTTGGAATGGAATGGAATGGAATGGAATGGAACGGAATGGAAGAGTCCCTCTTTTGAGGGAGATGGGCGGTGACAAAATTTGATAAATAAATAAATAAAACAGAATAGAGCAAATGTCTTTTGACATTTCAATGATACTAAGCCTAGCATTGATCCTTGCATCTTAAGTCAGCTGCCAGCGATGGAGTTCATAAAGCTGCAGTCTTGATGACTGCCTTTTTGCAGTGGGCAAAAGAACAGATACCTGTAAGTGTCTATTTTAATTTCCCCAATATTCCAAAGTGAGATTAAATTAGGCACTTCAGGGTGTTGTGGAAATTCACAATGGCAGATTCCAACCACCCTTGTAATCCTGCTACCATTGTCATATAAGACTAAGAGAACCATCCACGTGAAGAAACCTTCTGGAAAGTCTTCAAGCTAGCACTGAACTATGACATTCTACAAATTTCATTTCCTTCTAAATAATTATATTAAGAATATAAATGGTGGCAGAAAAAATGATGTTTATATTTGTCTTTGCTGTCATAAAGGATTCACCATAGTAACAACTGCTGGGGAAATAAAATGAAATTGAAAAAGGAGACCCTTAGAACTAGCTGTTAGATTGATCTCTATTTTACTTTAGTTCCCAATATAAGACAACTCAACTGAGGTCAGTGGAAATAAGGAAGTACATGAAAGCACTCTGTGTGATTACAGTTTCTACCTCTCTAACTTCATCCTGTTTATGCCTTAACCAGAATCAACAGTTCATATATAATTAAGACCGCAGTGTAACAACTAATGTGGTTTCTACTTCCAGTTAATGTTAACCATAAATATTTCTCCACATTCATACAGCATGGTTTACCAGAAAGGAACTGCTGATTATGTTAAGTAGCTGTACAAGATGGGACAAGGAGTGGCACTTTAACAACCCATAGAGGTTCAATGTGTTCTACAAAAATGCCTACTGTGAGTCATAAAATAAAAGGAAATATCCCCTTATGGATTAATAATCAGCTATAAAATTGGAAGTAGAAATTTGCCCAAAAAAGCACAAGAGGACTCTTTCTCATTTGCCACATACACAAGGCCTAAAAAAAAAAAAGACACTGAAATTTCCACCTTAAAACCTGCATAACGTTTCTGGGTTTAAGAGGACTGTACAGATAAAGGTTTAATAATTCATAGAAATAGATCATTAGGCCACTAGGATTAATGTGTCATCATAGTCATAAGCTTCATATTAGAATAAAAGTGAGTTGTAGATTTATTTATCTTTTCTCTTTGTGACAAACTGGCCTTTGGTTATTAGTATAAATAAAAAGAATGCCAGGATGTGCAGCTGCATGTTATCAGATGCCCAGATTATATGGCTTTTTACTGGAAGTATGTCTTTATAGCTGTGATACTATCCTTGTATACCAATCCTCAGTTGGAAGAAGACTATTCTGGCCAAGACTTGGTACTGGAAGAATTGTTCCAGGGCTCTGAGAGAGCTCTGCAGAGGTTTATATGTTATTTTATATACAGAATTCAAATGAATGTACTGTAGTCTCTGCATCATTTTTTAAATACGTCTTGCACTCATCAAAAATTTTTTTTCTTATCTCACCTTTTGAGATATGCAGATGATATTGGGTTGTTCTTTTTGAACCCCTCTTCTATGACACTAGAGGAACACACTAGACAAATACAGTACTTCATAACTAAACAAAATAATCTCACTTTTGTGGACATACGTATATAGACTATTTTTTTTTTATTTGTTCAATTGTATCTGATTCTCAGAGACTGCCTGGACAAGTCCCTGCAGTTTTCTTCGCAAGGTTTTCAGAAGTGGTTTGCCACTGCCTGCTTCCTAGGGCTGAGAGAGAGAGATTGGCCCAAGGTCACCCAGCTGGCTTTGTGCCTGAGTCAGGACTAGAAGTCACAGTCTCCCGGTTTCCAGCCTGGTGTCCTAACCACTATGCCAAACTGGCTGTCATATAGACTATATACTTCTTTTTTTATGAACAACAACATAGGCCAGTTGCAATAAAAATCAAGATTTATGTTTAAGAGGATTTAGATCCATTAAAAGATAACACTGAAGATTAAAAATAAAAATATAGACTATATACTTCTTTTTATTTTTAATCTTCAGTTTTAACTTTTAATAGAACTAAATCCTCTTAAACATAAATCTTGATTTTTATTGCAATTGGCCTATGTTGTTGTTGTAGCATTCAATTAAAGAGTGTCATCTTCAGGACCCAGGAAAAATGCTTTCTCTGTTGTGCTGCCTGCCTCTCCCTGAAACCTGGGTGACTCCCACTCTGATGGCCTTTTGGAGGGCCTTTAAGACCTGGGTTTTCTCCCACCTTCTGGGCTAAGGTGGTTGGAGCCACTGCTGTGTCCTTGATATTTGTTTTATATGCTGACCGGATCCGCCGTCTGTTTATTGTCTTATGTAGACTGATATTTTTATATTGCCTTGCATTGTAAGCCACCCAGAATCAGTCTGGAGTTGGGTGGCACCTAGCAAACAAACAAATCATCTATATTGTAATGATACTAAAGGCAGCTAGCTATAGGAAATAATAAAGTTATTAAACAGTCAAATCAAACACACATGAAAATATGGTTAGAATCCTTCAGAGTCCTCTTGAAATTACCTAACAGTTAATTATCTAGTTGCTACATGCACAGAATCTTGATGTGCTGAATATGTATGATTGTTCCATGTTTGTGCATCTGTATGTGCATGTCTGTGTGTGAAACAGACAACTGAGAAACTCAGTATAAATTGTGATGCGCCTAATTATCTACCAATAATCCTTCTGCCTCATAAAGTTATTGCATTTTTCTGGCAAACCTCCAGGGATGACAGGGTCCTTAGGCTGATTTTATGGATTAACCTTCAGATCTCATTACAAAAATGAGCTATAAGAATTAACATAATTGAAAACTAATAAATAGTGCCCCTGTCTTTCATTCTATCAGTAATGCTTTCAAACACCAACATTATGGTAATGGATAAGAGAAATTATTTTCTGGATTACTGTCTTCTAGGCTTTTTATCCTCCATATATTTGAGGGGAAGGGGGAGAGAGAGCGAAACAGAGAGATGTGTGCGTATGTGTGTGTTCTTATTATGTTGGAAGGATATAAAGTTTTTCTGTAAGATTTTTACACACAATCTCTGATAAGACTAAGAAATCACCAGAGTCAAACATTGGCAGACGCCCAAGGCTTGTCAAGTACACAGCTTACTATAAAATACTAAAAATAAGGAGATAAAATAAATCAGATCATTTCTCTGATGAAAAACACAGTATAGTTATTGCCTTCTCTGTTGTAGGACGATGTTCATTTTTTTCTCTGATCAATTACTGAACAGAAGCTTATACTAAAAATTTCTAAATCTTCAAACAGTGCCAATTTTTATATTATCATTCTTCTTTCTGAATGCCAATTATCACATAAGAAAAGCATGAAGCCCATAAAATGAAGAAGTATAGGAAATAATCTAACAGAATATAATGCAAATGTGTCTGAAGGAATGTGTGAAGGAGTCCATCTCCTGGTTTTTGTTGTGCTTTTTCTCAGCTGCTGTGTATTAGTATATGTATCTGTTTTTTACTGTTTAATATTGTTAACCACCCAGGGTCATTCACTGAGATGGGCAGCCATATGACTTGATTAAATAAATAAATAATAAAAATAAAAATCTATTGCATAGATTCTAACAGGCTTAATTGATGCACTGGACAGAAAGTAGTAATAAGGTCGGCCATTTTGTCAATCACTTTCCTTGTTTTTATTCCTTATTTTATTTATTTATTTATTTTAAAAGTCACCTGCACTTTTGAAGGTCAGGGGAAATCATTCTCTATTGTTCACTGTCAAGTCATGTCACTGTTGCTTTTAACAGGTCCATCACCAAACATTAATAGGACTGAATAATACAAATGAAAACCTTACATAGTGAGAAGAAAAAAAGATGTCCAATTATCCTGACAGTCAGAGGCAGAAGAAAAGTAGCTAGCTTTTTCTTAACAACAGGTGCATAACAGGGAAGGAGAGATTGTAGAACTGGTTGCAGTTAATTGAAGCTCAGCAACTGAATTCATCACTATCACTGATCAAACTAAATTTATCTCCTCTTGGGCTTATCTCTTTCCATGAACTTGGACAGATTATCCTGCTTAAAATTAATTCATTAGGAGTTAAGTATGCTTTCATGGAAGCTTCTATCTTTTCTGGACTAGGCAAAGAATTTTTCCTCACATATAGTAATGCACATATCATTGCATGTATCACACTTAAAGGGAATTACACAATCATTTCCTTTTATTTAAAAATATTATCAATATTTTCAAGACCTAAGTAAGCCTGTGATCAGAAAAAATAAGACAAAACCCACTCCTCTTGTTATAGTTCTAGATTGAAGCTTCCATGTAGCAATGAAGACTGCAACTGCAGGTCTGTATGTGTGTTGATGTGCAAAAGATAGGCAAGATGTCACACTGTATTGTCCACTCAACAGATGGTTGGCACCATACTTTCCAGAGATGGCAACAGAACTGTATTTTTGTGGATTGCTTGGAAGCTGTGCTGTATGTTCTGGCCCTAGGGGTCCTTCTGTCTACATGATATTAACAACTGCCCTATCCTCTGACAGAGCAGCACTAGTGAAAATAGACAATGGCTGAATTCACATACTGTATATGCCATAATATGATGGTTTTGTTTTCCATGTAGCATAATATATGAAGCCAATCACTGTGACTACTAGCCATGGCTTCGGCTTAGCACTGTATGCATCAATAAATGATCATTAAGAGAAACAATAGAGCCAGTTTGGTGTAGTGGTTAAGGCACCAGGCTAGAAACCGGGAGACCAAGAGTTCTAGTCCTGCCTTGGGCATGAAGCCAGCTGGACAACCTTGGGCCAGTCCCTCTCTCTCAGCCCTAGGAAGGAGGCAATGGAAAACCACTTCTGAAAAACCTTGCCAAGAAAACTACAGGGACTTGTCCAGGCAGTCTCGGAAAATCAGACACAATTGAATGGATTAAAAGAGAGATATAGAGAAACAATGGCCTTCTGTGAAGTGTGAATTCAGCCACTGTTTGCTTCCACTTTATATAGAAGTATTACTGGCTTAGGACAGATTGTATTTGCCATTTAAAAATCAGGCATTCCTGCCCAACCCACAACTGGGAGTCAGCAAACAAAAGATTCTTCTAGGAAATGTTCTCTATGTCCATTCACCGCAGACCTGGGAATTTAGTACTGATCTTCCTTGCTTTTTGACAAGTAACTTCTTTCTCCTCTCACACATGCATATAAACACACGCTCTCTTGACAAAAAAGGTTTCATGGTCATAGCACAATGTAAATTATGAAACACAAAATGTTTTCAGTATAAAATGACTCTGCCTTCTGCACAGACTGTATCCTACCCCAGGTTTTTTGCTGATCAGTTGTGATTCTATGGTGAGTAAAAGTAGTTGCAAGGCTAATGGGAGTTAAATTACAGATGATGTGAATTATCATCTGTAATATTGTCATCTGTTGCATTATTAAGCAATGAAGCAAAACTTCATTGTAACAATGAAATAACTAAGTGCTGCTTCTCATTACAGCAGACAGCAACATTTTTAAAATCTTAATCTAATTTTAAAGGTCCAGGTACCTGTTCTTATTGCTGGCTTCCAGCTTTACTGTTCTCCCTCTCTCTGTGGTTGAGTGCTGAGAAAGTAATGAGGTCTATCGTAACATTGCTATTAAATGTATAGGTTGTGTGTAAAATCCCTTGCAAAAGTATCTCTTTCCTGAGGCAATCATCAATAATTCTAAGATGTTTAAGGTAGGCTTTAAAACAAAATAAGTAGCAATAGCAAAAATGATCCATCTGGTGTATATTTTAAAGGAAGGGCAAAATAACACACTTCAGCTCAGGACCAATTTATTCTATCAGATGTAACTAATTCCCAAGTTATAAATACATTATTTTTGTATGGATGATGCAGCCCACTAGTTTCAGTAATTGCAAATAAAAATGTTTAGTGTCAAAGATTCACATGGACTTACAGAGTCTATCAACTTATATTGCAGTTGCTACTTTAAATGTGGCTACAACTGTGGTCTATCATATTCACTGAAAAGGCATATGGCAGGCAGTAAAGCCCAGTCTGTGTGATGTGCATCAGATTTAGAGATAATGCCTATTCTTTCAAACATTAATGGTTTTTTGAGAGTGAAACTTATTCATTCATTCATTTGACATATCTGTTAAATGTTGGGTTGTTTCTCATACTGATGATCTCATTGTTTTCTAATTGTTTGTTAAATGGACACCTTCAATCATAAGAAAAATAGGGAATCAGAGAGAATTTTGTTAAACTGGGAAATGGCATCAAATCACCAGTGTAAATGTCATTATAATTTGGATTAATTTAGCCTTGTAGAAACAACAGTAGTTTTTGACATTTGGAATACCATTTTTGTTTTGTTTCTTTTGCTTCTTCTGGCAGTTTTGGCTGTGGAATATTATAGAAAAATGTACACTAATCTTTTTATGTGGTGGGAAGAATATAGTGTAGTCCTTAATGCCCATTTTATATGTATACATTCTGTTTTATTTTAAAATACAGCTGTGCTGTAAAGGCATACAAAATGTAATACCTTTTGTGAAGCACAACATACTAAAAAGGTAAGTCTAAATGTATTGAGATTGTATGTATTAAGATCAGCTAACCAAGTTCTTATCATATGAATGTTTCACTGTATAGCATTTATTAAACTCCTTTAGAAGGACAACAAAAAGTAATTCATGTAAAAATAATGCATAGCTTTCAGCTATCAGTATGTAAATAGAGATTCAAATCGAAGCAAATATTTGTAGCTCAGGGTTGAACTGTGGAGTCCTTGGTGCTCTCTGAGCCTTGTTGGCCCACTCCCTCTTTGCACTGAAGATGTTGCCTAGTCTGGCAATGAAACTTCTGCAAGAAAACAACAAGGCTCAGAGAGCACCAAGGACTCCAGAGATTCAAATCTCACCTCAGATTTGTCACTTCTATTGCCACAAAACCATAAAAGTTTCAACAACCAGAACAGGTTGGCCAAATACAGAAAATTGCACAATTCCTATGCTGTCTTCTTTATCTTCCTACCTAGGTTATTTTTAATGACAAATAACAAAAGTGAAACATAAACAATATTTTTTAATAACAAATGACAAGAGTGAAACATAGGCAACAACAAGAATGAAACAGATAATTGTGACAGTCACTCATGCTCTAATTACCTTATGGCACAACTATTACAACACACCCTATATGGGGCTGCCCTTAAAGACCACTTGGAAGCTTCAACTGGTCCAGAATGCAGCAGGGTGGGCAGTTATGAGCTAATGAGGTTAATGAGGACTTAACTGATCAGAAGCAGGTTTTTAATTTACTATGTTAGTAATTTTATTTTTTTCAATCTACGCATGTCTTCAAACTGTCGTAATCATTCATGGCCCTTTACCTTAGTTTTGTAACCTGGAAGGCATGAAAGTTTACATAATGGAATGTTCACTAACTAGTAATTTTCCTGATGCAGTTGGGAAATTAATAGTACTATAACGTCTGTGTAAGTGAGCATAAGAGGCAAAATAGTCAAGTGCAAGCGTGAACTTAACAAAAGGGAGACCTGTTATGATAAACTCTTTTTCATGATGAATCTGATTGGTAAATATATGCCCTAAGATTATAGATGCAGGGACTGTAATATATACACTACAAATACTGTACATGTTTTATCTAATGTCAAGCACAGTACAAAGCAAGAATAGGATATAAGCAGTCCTGGAATAACCATTATTGAACTTGGCATCTATTTAAAAACTGCTTTCAGAAATTGTGCCTGTAATAGCTCCACATCCACACAGCCTTTAAAAAAACCAAAACACCTTTCCTAGGATTCATCTGCCAATGCTAGTTTGGCTGTAGGAGAATCTCAATAAATCTCACCCTTGGTTACGTGAGCAAAAAATAAAATGAGACCAGCTACATCATCTTTCACAACCAGTCTAGGGAACACTGTGCTGAAAAGATGATGGGGTTTTTGGAACCTTCTATTTTGGAGTAGAGAAGGAGAGTTTGGCAATTGCAATTCAGCTCTTTTCAGTCCTGGATTTTACTGTATATTTAATGATTATGCCAAGTATCAATTGCTCTATCCAGATAATTAAGACAACATGTAGATTTAGAAGTTACTCTGAATCTCTCTTGAACTGTATTATTTTCTAGAGAGATATTCCCTTTTCATCAAACTGTGAAATAGCCCTGTAAATTCAAAAGTTTTACAAAAGTTTGGAGGATTAGTTATTTCTAGGAAAATGTTTTACGAAGCTCCCTTCCAATAAGCATATGACGAGATTTTGTCATGAGCAGCTAAGCAGACCATATCCTGTTCCACAGCCTAATAAGTATGCAGCAACAATACTATTGTCATTACTTACATGGCAAATGAGAAACATGCTGTAATATATATTTTAATACAGCATATACAAATATATTTTAATACAGTTCATCAAATGGATATAAAAGTAGTATGTGTATAATTAAGCAGCTGGATCACCAATGACTGACAAAAACTGCTTTCTTAAAATTCTAAGTCATGTATTCAGTCTTTGGCTTCAGTTCAAATTATGGCTATTCTCAAGATAAATGACTCAGTAGATTATCTCAGCTTCAACCACATTAACTTGTAAAGTTAAGTGTATTAATTTCAGTGACATCTACTTTCTAGTAAAGTTTCATTCACGGACAGCAGTATCTTTATTAGGGTATACTAAAATGCCCAGTAAAAATCACTTTACCAGACAGACTCCACCATCCATTAGCTGTCAACAGGATTGCCTTGTTTTAACTGTGGTTTAGAGCCCTTGCAAGATGGAAGCCATTCACTCAACAGGTGATGCAGAAAGACTGCCCATTATAGCACCTCATCTACAGGATACAGAAGGGTTGCCCAATAAAGCAAGGATTGTGGATCAGTTGTCCTAGGACTAGGTTTTGACAAATAGCTAACCTGAGGGTCCAACCATCTGTCAAAATCACCCTCCATTCACAGTAATGTTAAGACTGGTGGATGGTTTCCTTTTGGGTGGTGATGTTAAGAAAGGGGGTGGGGGCAGCTTTGCTTAACAGCAGTGACAACCAATTTATCCTACACTTCAGGATAGGTGGAAAGCACTTTAATTTGGCAGTGGGTAGGTCTTAAGTAGTGTAGAATCTTAAGGCTGTTAAAATATATATAAAAAATATAAGGAACAAAAGGCAGTATTCATGGATAGGATGAAATCCCCAGCCTGCAATTTAGAATAATATTGTAATAATGATGACTCACAACAATCTTCTTTTCTCCCCATCTCCCTTACATATATTGGAAGGCAGTGTGGAAGCCACAGCAGAAGAGCAGCTCAGGTGAACTCACTCTTCCACATGAGGATATAAAAATATTTCTTATTTTACAAGCATATACAAATATATGTGTGTGTGTGTGTGTGTGTGTGTATGTATGTGTATGTGTATGTGTATGTGTGTGTATGTATGTATGTATGTATGTATGTATGTATATATATATATATATATATATATCCCATTTATGTTGCGCAGGCATTTATATATTCACATAGTAGCATTTCCTTGTGTTCCTCTCTGCGGTTTCGCCATATCTCCTGCAAATCTGCTTTAGAGAGTCTCCATTCCTTCAGAGCAGTTCTTTAGGGAGAATGAAAGACTACAAGAGAAAGGGGAAATATCCTCACTGCCCTGATGAAAACTGTTCCATCAATGAGAGGAGTTAATTGAAACCACTCAGTGACTATGGGTAGTCCTCGCTTAGCAACCACAATTAGGACCGGAATTTTGGTTGCTAAGTGAAGTGGTCATTAAGCAAATCCAACCCAAGTTACAACCTTTTTTGCAGCAGTCACCACAGTTGTTACGAGAACCATGTGGTTGTTAAGTGAATCACGCAGTTTCCCATTGATTGTGCTTGCCAGAAGCCAGCCCAGAAGGTCGAAAATGGCAATCACGTGACCATGGGATGCTGCAATGGTCATAAATGTGAACTGGTTGCCAAGCGCCCAAATTGTGATCAGGTGAGGATGCTGTGATGGTCGTAATTGTGAGCACTGGTTGTAAATCGTTTTTTCAGCACCATTGTAAATCTGAACCATCACTAAACTA
Organism: Candoia aspera; assembly: GCF_035149785.1. Classification (NCBI taxonomy): domain Eukaryota; kingdom Metazoa; phylum Chordata; class Lepidosauria; order Squamata; family Candoiidae; genus Candoia; species Candoia aspera. The sequence continues at coordinate 105,992,708 of NC_086153.1, forward strand.
ATGGTCATTAAGTGAGGACTACCTGTACTGTATTTCTTTCGAGTAGGATTATACTGTTATCTGTCTTTCAATGGCTCTAATAAAAGTTTTATTTTACAATCCAATACTGTATGGTAATCTTCCCCAGTCTGTTAATCTCAAAACAACTTGGTCTTCAACCCCATAACCTCCCAGTCAGCATGGCTATTGGTGAAGGTTGCCATACAGAATCTTGCTTACACACTGTTGTAAACTGGCTGCTTACACTTTCTGTTGCTTTTTCAAACATGTATTGTTAAGACCTTCGGCAGGTTTAAAATTGTCTTCATGCATTCTTGGGGGTGATTACAGAAGGCAAGCCAGCCTTACTACAGCCTTTCTCCCTTTCATTTCTTAAATGTATACTTATATGGTCAAATACAAAGACATTTTTTCCTTGTGTCTGATTGCTATCTCTACTAATAGTTAACTGACTTGTTCAGTTGCTATGTAATACAGTTATTCACTACTTCTCTCTCTCCATGCATTGTTTCAATCTGGGCACAGTTTTCTGATTTTTCTTTATAAAAATAAATTATTCATCACAGTACTATAAAGTAAAAAAGCAACTTACATTGAAAATGTTGTTTGTATAATAAATATTTTATGTTTCTAATAAAAATTGTCTTGCCTTTTATTTTTACAGAATCTATCTTTCTTCATTTAACTTTATTGCTTCAATTTATATTGTGTAATGAGCAATAATGAGTTTATGGAGTTTCTTTTTCAATAAAATGACTATGGTTAAAGTATCATTACAGTTACCAAAGTTAAGCATGCTTAAGTGCCTCTGGGTTCACTGGGAAAAAAATAACATGCCTAATTCACCAGATTATTCTTGTGGGATGTGCAAGTACTTTACATAGAGTCACTCTGCAAGTAAGTAGCCATAGAAATGGCATAAATAAATAGGCTTCATTATTAATACTGCTTTTTAAGGTTGGATTATAAATGTATGATCATTATAATAATCACTATGATTATTATAAAATATTTTTCATGAACATATTTTATATATTGCTTTGCTGCTTTAAGCATCTCTTCTAGCATCTTCTGGGCAATCAAACAAAACATAAAACAAAGTTTAACTATAATTTTGTATGATGTCACCTTACTTGACAGCAATTTAACTCCTGTGCATTTATAGATATGAGCACAGTTATCCTGAAATGTTTGGTCATCAGGGCAGCCCTATACATATTTACTCTTAAGTAACTCCTAGTGGACACATTCACATACCACAAAGCCTTTAAAAAAATTATAGTTAGATTTGTAAGACAGGCCAGCTAGCTAAGAAAATGGGACACCATGGTTTTCTCCTGACTTTTTGGGTGTCAGTAGCCACATCTCCCCCAGTAACATAATGCAAGGCACCCCAAAGACTCTGGTGACTTTGCATACACAGTTTTACTACACAATTTAATCATATATAACTATCCACAGAAGTTAAGGCATCAGGCTAGAAAACTGGGAGACCATGAGTTCTAGTCCAGCCTTGGAACAAAGCCAGGTGGGTGACCTTGGGTCAGTCACTCCCTCCCAGCCCTAGGACGCAGGCAATGGTGAACCCACTTCTGAACTCTTGCCAAGAAAACTGCAGAGACCTGTCCAGGCAGTCACCAGGAGTCAAGACTGACTCAAAGGCATTAAAAAAAACAACTGTGCACAGTAGGAGGCCATGATTATAAAAGCATCACTACTCACAGTGATTCAAATAAGATAATTTGGCAAGCAAAAATTCAATATATTTATCCACAAAGGGAAAGGTTTTTGGGCTGGGAATTCAAGTGAGCCCAGTTGGCTGATCTGTTTATACTTCTAGTTTAAGTCTAGAACGAAAGTTTTTACATCTTGTGCATATGATTAGGTTTATTTTGGATGTTATACTATAGTGTGTTTTTGTTTTAATCCTTGTTTACCACCTAGAGTCACTGTATTGTGAGATGGGTGGCTAGATAAATTGTATAAGTATATATAAAATAATATATAATTTATACAAAATATATTGATTAAAACTGCACACCATCAGTTGCTAGGGAGATTTTATTCCTATTTATGCATCTGGCAAGATATTTTAGAACTGAGCTGCATGTTGCCTATAGCAGTTTCCTTTTTCTTTGTATTAAATTGGCCTTTACTTATCAGGGTTCCTATCTTGGTTTATTCATTTGTAGGTAATCATTTGACACTTAAACAACTATTAAAGAAAACTTAAGATAGTCTATTATGTTGTAGAAGTATGCTCACTGAATCCAATTATTTATATGTGACTGCAGCCTAAAGTTAGGATACATGCCATAGTCATGAGCACAGTACTTGAGACTCAGAAACAAGTTGCTGCCAAATTGTAATTTTTAACATGATGGAACAGAAAAAACATTAAATACATAACTGAAGAGCAATCCGGTCAGCTATATTTAATCCTAATTTAATTTAAATATATTAATATATTAATATGTATAAAATATACATTACATTACATTAAATACTAATTCTTTCCTGACCCTGCTCGGAATGCATGCCACTCAAAGACCAAGTACAGTCCTCAACTCAGCAAAAGTTGTTCATCCATGATCCTGACAATCACTGAGGAGGAAATGCACTTTGATGCTACTGACACAATAATGTTATGAGAGTTGACTATAAGGAAGTTTGGAGATATACTGCAATTCAACCATTCAAAGTATTATCGTATCTGTTTTACAAAACAAACTCTATGGAATAAGAACTGATCTTTGGGAACTGATACTTTTAATTAGCTTAGCTATCCAAAACTTACTAGAGAATAGTAAAATCATGATCATTGATTTACCTTTTTTGAAGGATTTGCACAGACCTATTTTTCAGATAAAACTAATTAGAAAGCAAAAAAACAACTATGAAATGGCACAGGCATGAAAATAATACAAGAATTGAATGTTAAACAACTGAATCAACACTCAACTGTTATATGCAGTATGACCTCTGATTTACTGCAGGAATGCATGCATTTCCTTAGGAGATAGAAAAATATTTTTTCCCCAGAAACTTGAAACTATAATTTTTTGTTCAAACTACATATTCCTCTGATGTATTGGGAAGAGAAGTATCTTCTGAAGACTCCCAAAATACTTCCACAAACATTTAATTGAAAAGATCCAAAATTGTGTATTTTGTACACGCAAACCAATGCATAATAAAATTAAATAATAGTTGCACAATAGGTAAATACTGAGGGAACTATAAAAGTTGTGTGAGCAATTTTGTTCTTGGTGTAAACAAGTGCAACTACCCAGAAAACAACAAATATTAAAATCAACTACTTCCTTTTAAAGGCCATCCACAAATATGCTGATCTGCTTATCTCATATTTTATTATAATTAGCCCTGAGAACATAAAAGAACTGATGTCTGAGCTACAAACATCAATATAGTATCTGACTTATTTATTTAATTGTATAGGTAAGTGAAGTATGAACCCAACTAGGTCTACATGGATACAGCTGCATTGATTATGATTGCCCCAAGAGGGGGGAAAAACGTTCAGACAGTAGAAAGTATTGTCAATAATATCCACACATTGAATTCATGCATTCTCTGTGTAATTATTGGCTCACATACTTTGTTTAAACTGGCCCACAAATACTCAAATTCCTGGGGTAGCTATGTTAGTTATATGCCAATATACAGAAATAAAGAATCAGATCCACAATCCACTGTGATTCTGCAGATTGCTTCATTTATATGATATTCTTTGATAATTGCTGCATGACATGTTGCTTTTTATCAAATGCATGCTTATCCTAAAATACACATTATATCAGCTATGCTAATTTTAAGCAAATTGCACTGATTGTGCCATAGTGATTTGTTAGATGATAAGGTGACCCTGGAAACCAAGTATTATCTCTGGATCTTCATATTCCTGGCTATTCCAGCAGGAGTATCGTCTGGGCATGCACATGCATGCCAAGATGACTTCTGGAGGACCTCAAGGCAGCTTTGCCAAGCTTTCAACCAGCTGCTTCATGGCTTCAAGGAGTAGATCCAAAGGGTGCTTCACTTGCCTTGAAAAACACTAAATCTAATACTATTAGATTCCTCACATATTTCAGGTTGCATAGAAAATTCCCTATTGTGATCAAAAGGAGGGAAAAATTACTGTCTTGAACAAGATAAAAAATAACTATTTCATAATATTTTGCCTTGGCTGGCATGATTGGAGGGCTGTGAGATTCACATCATTGTTCTGTGCCTGGCCATGCAACATTGTCCTATAACTAGATCATGAAGACATATGCTTAGAATAAGACCAACTGAAATGGGCTTTGGATTTGTCTCTCAGAAAGCAATACTCTATGTAGAAGTATAATCTCTTTGAGTAACAAGATAACAATCTTAACTAAAATAAAACAGGTGTTAACATCAACGTTGTACAATTTTGAGAAACAGAGGGAGAAAAATTCCTTATCTGATAGAGCTGAGAAATCCCACATTGCTATTGAATGAAGTAGTGTTATTTAAAGGTGCATACTAGGATTTCCTTATATATGATAAAATAGCTCAGAAAGACCTAATAATTATTCTGTCCAGACAGTTCAGATCAAACAGATTTTGGACAGCTATCAAAATGCAGCCTCCTGGAAGCTTTTATTGTAATTAAATTCATTAAGGGGCGATATTAATAGAAAATATAATTTGTCATGTTTCAAAAAACTAGATTAAAGCAAAGAGCTTTTTAAAATGATAGGTAGGTAGTCTGACCCAGGAAATCTATTCTTACACAAATACTTTACATCTCAAATAAATACACTGGAATCTGTGTAGATTGCTAAAAAAGACCATTAAAAATACTGAAGAACAAGAACCTGATTCCTTGGGCTTAAATTCTTTGTGATTGTAAAACTATTCTGGATATCTTGATAATGAAAAATGAAAGGCAGTAAACTCCCTGGTGAATTATCATGACAACTGTTTCTTCTGAGCAGGGAAAAAAAAGAAACATGTGTTTTTTAGACATGTATTAGGAAACTAGATAAAATGTGATTTCCTGTACTGAAACAGAGAAACATGTTACTGTAGCTTTTAATCTGACTATATTAACATGGGATCTACTATAATATATACTGCTCAAAAATCAAAGATAATAAAACTGTCATATCTTAGTTTACAGTCCTTTTGTTTGTTCTTTGCTCCAGCTGGCGAAGCATGGATTTTGGCTGCCTTTATATCCACATAGTTTGTGCAGCTTTGTTTTTAAAAGCTTGGCTCACATACAGTGTAAATTACAGCTATTATAGAGGGCTTTATAAAGGAATCAGTCTTAGGTAGTTTGTGCATTAAGTGAAAATTTAAAATATTTCCCCACTGGGCTTCAAAGCCTCGAGTCCAGGCATCACTGGCTCACCCCATCAAGCTGGTATTATAATTATCTATTCTAGACAGGTATCTCGACTGCTATAGTAAGCAATCATCTATCTGAAGAGCAGTGCTTCTTTGCTTCAGCTCCTTCTGTTGACAGAGCTATCTCATATCACACAGTTCTTCATCTACATTTTCCCACTACTGCTGGGGTCCCTAACCTTTTCCTCAGTTCTTCCCAATAAATAGGACTATACATAGAAATATGAAACTGAGAAAGCCACTGCTCACTTCTTTTGTTGTTAAAATCTGTTATGGCTAGATTCCTAGATCACCTAGCTTTTACAAAATTATGTATCACAATTGCTTTCTAAATAAATTCCTGAGGAAGGAACACCGATTTTTTTTTTTTAAAGAAAGGGGACTCATTAATACTTCTTAATGAAGGTTGTTTTTTTTTTGGTGTCTACTCAAACATCTTGGTAGCAATTATTATAACTGTTCAGTCAAACCTTCAGCTGCATTAAATACAATAATCCCTAGCCATTATTCTCTTCTCACATTATTTCTGAGGATGGTTTTGTAGAAGCTTGCCCTCTCTCAATATTAATTTCAACGAAAGAAGCATTGGCTGTAAGGTCGTTTTAACTACAGCAAAGCTGGAGTTAAGCCCTATTTTCATTACTATTGGATTTTAGTACACTTGGTGAAAACTCTGCATGTTCAGAGACTACATAACATAGTCAGATTCAGTCGCACAGTGAGGCATCAGTACCCCAGAACTGTCAGACATTTGCATCTTTTCCAATAGTAACGTGATCTAGCCAAGATTAACAAATGTTTTTAATGCCTGGTATCTTAGCAGTTCAAATTTTTACCTACTTCTACCACTATACTCTGCAGATCTTTCCTTTTCAGTAATATCTCAAAAGTCTGTAACATTTGTAAAAAAAAATGCATTTAACTCTCATACAATTATTTCTTCCATCTCATAAGCATGCATTGTAGATTAATGTTGCTGCTTGCTTTGTTAGGCATGCATTAATGCACTAGGGGATCTGTAATTTATTCACACAATTCTGTAAAGTCTCTCTTCAAGGAAACAAATACTGGAAAGGAAAAATATATAGCTCTCTATAGCCATTCTCAAAAACAGCAAGAAGTCTTCTCTTAACTAGAACTTTCTTATTTAATACTTTATTCTGAGTTTTGCTCATATATAATGCCCCCATTTTAAGTCATTACATGATTCTCTATTAAAGTCTGTAATTAGGACAGTGACTGTCAACAAGATTGGGTAGTCCATATAAGAGAGAGACAAATTTATTTTGTAGATTTGTGTATGTTGTTAAAAATCACAAGAGGATGATACTGCTATAAGGCAGACAGAAGCAAATTTTTCCAATGCAACTGTCAGCACCTGATCATTCGAGCATTCACACAATCCCAGTCAGGAGGCTGGGATTCCTTTAACTGTTTTAATGAAGCGTAATGAACGGTACAGAAGGCAAGCTGCGAATAAAGAGTTCCCGCTGAAACCTAACTTAAAAACTACATTCCCTTAGTTAGTCCCCTTTCCCATGAAACCATGTCACACCCCACCCCCCATCCAGGTGGTATTCCTGGCATATCTCAACCCCGTGTCCTTGATGTCCTCCATAGCCAAAATAAACCACTTCACACTCCAACTTCACACCCCCTCCCATCTGGTGACCATTCCTTGGAGTCCATTGCTTGGAGAAGGAAATGATGGTAGATGCTCCGATAAGGGTTTCTGTGAAACCTTTGATCAGGGGGATCTGACAGAAACTTTCTTACAGCAGCCATTCCAGCCCATGAAAGTGACATACAGAGTTGTAGGGTCCTACTAAAGATGGTAGGTTATGAAATGAGGAAAATAGCAGGGATTCTTCATCTAGATCAGACAGTGCCTCTCCTGTAAATAGAGTTCCATTCATGGGATTGACATCAATTTATTTTCAGATATTCCCCTTTATGTTCCTATACAACTTACCACCTTTAGTAGCTGCACATGTATACTGCACATGTATGATTGGAGTGGGTGCACTGCCCTGTTGCAGAACATAAATCTAGATTCAATCCAGAATCCTCAGATTTCTTTTGCAGCTGGCAGAGAGTATGTTAGATGTAAGAATAGGTAGCTGTGTTTGCATCTATATTAGTGCATATAATTTTTATCTTAAATATGTGGTCTTCTTTTGTTCTTTTTTGGTTAATCGATTTTTTTCCTTTTCTTTTTTATCAGTAAAAAAGTGGCAACTTCACCCACTTATTACATCAGATCCTAGAACATTTCCACCATTCCCTAACTTCTCAAAGCCTTTTTGAAGCTAACTTGCAAATTGTTTTCACTTCCATCAACCTCAAAAGACTGAGGGAGTGTAGAACAAAACAAAATCTTATTTTATGGCACCATCCAGAGCTACCACTCCTCCTGGAGGAACAAAATCCTCTCACCATCCCTGCATACAAAAGAGGAAAATAATAATTTGCTGGTACTCCCCCCCCCTGCACATTTTTAATTCATGCTGTACGCATCTGTCTAATCAAAAGCTGGAAAAAATCTGAGCAATTGCTACATTGCAAAACCACCAAGCCATCTTTCCTTTTAAAAACTTGTGAAATAACAACATGCAGCCAGAGCTAAGGTGTTCTCACCAACGGGACCCCAAACTGTCCACAAGCCCAAAAATGATGAAACGTTGCAAGAAAAAGACTTTACTCCTATTTCTGATAAATAGATATGGGACTAGGAAGAAAACCTTATTTAGCTCTTCTATGCAGCTGCCATTGAAGGACTGCAGAGCTGTGCAGCTGTTTCCAAAGAACTATAAAGACTGTGTGAAGATGTTCCTAGTCTCTCAATTAACAAATGAGATTGCAAAAATACTGTTTTACTGGTTAAAAACAAATGGGAAGAAAGTTTGCCCTCTTCCCATATCTTTGCAAATACGGCTCATGTACTTGTTGAAATACTGGTAAAAACTATTTCTAACACAATTTTATTTTCAGTACTGTTTGACTTATTTTATGGACTTTGTTTTAACTTTACTGATGCTGAGTGTTTCATTCCAGTCACCACGGAAAGAAAATATATAGTACTTCCCTATTTATTTTATGACAGCATAAAGGAAAACAATGTTTTATGGGCCTTTCTTCAAAACTCCAACGATGAGATAAATAAGCATATTCTACTGCATCATAGATATTTTGTGTATAATATAGCACTAACAGGAGAATTTTTTAAAAAGGACAATAACCTTATTTAGCTATAAAAAGACAGCACATTTCTGCCTTTCAGAATAACCTGAGATTTCTGACCTGGATTATTCAACTGTCACTTGACTTCACATCAGCATTATAAGACAAGCAGCGTAAACATTGCTGATTGCTGTAACACTATTAACTATTAAATACAGATATAAAGGTTATAGCCTTTTTCACATTACTTCAGAATTCTTGGTTCAAATACTAATAAATAGTACAGACCCCCCTAAGGTTATTATTTTGCCTCCAAAAACATTAACTGTGCTACAGAAACTGATTATAGATCCATTTATCTATGGAGGAACACAAAGACCGAACCCGACCAAACACAAGCTAGAGCTGCTGTTAAAGCCTACCTAGTGGCAGTATGAGCAGCGAAAGGTCAATATTTCTCCGCTCTTATTGCATCCGCAGAATGCTGCCTGATGGCCCTGTTTAAGATCACCCAATTGCTCTTAGGGAAGGTGGATCTAGAACCCCACCTACAGGGCCATGCTGAGGAGTCTTCTGGGCATCTTGAGGATAAAATTGCTCGGATTCGTTCCAAGTTGGATGCCAGGCATGGAGCAGGGTCTGGGGAGACGCCTAGGGAGCATACTTGCCCAGTTATCTGGGAACAGTTTGATCCTGTTGGGCCCGAGGAAGTGGACAGAGTTCTAGGGTCTGTAAATGCCATCACATGCCAACTAGACCCCTGTCCCTCCTGGCTGGTGAAGGCAGCTCGGGAGGTGACATGTGGGTGGGTCCAGGTGATGGTTAATTCATCCTTAGGGGGGTGTTTCTGGCGGCCTTTAAAGAGGTACTGTTCCACCCCCTCCTCAAGTAACCATCACTGGACCCCCCTATTCTGGACAATTTTTGTCCAGTCTCCCATCTCTCCTTTTTAGGGAAGGTGGTTGAGAAAGTCAGGCCTGGATATGGGATGGAAACAGTTTTGGTCGCACTTATGGATGATCTCTGGCAAGAGCAGGATGGGGGCAGTGCATCCATCCTGACTCTTCTTGACCTCTCAGAGACTTTCGATACCTTTTGGATCAGCTCAGGGAATTGGGGGTGGGCAGCGTGGTTCTGCTCTGGTTCACCTCCTTCTTCCTGGGCTGGTCCCAATCGGTGTTGATAGGGAGTGAGAAATCATATGCCTTCTCCTTTGTGTGCTTTTCAGCGTGTCTCTGGCGCGCGCTGATTGGCGTATTCAAATCCCCCTCCGGATCTCACCCAATCAGCATTGTGGATTCTTCCCACTCTGCTGAGTCGTGCTGGAGTTTCGTTTCTCCAACTCAAGCACAGTAAGTTTCCAATTCCTCCTCTGACTCGGAAAGTGAAACTAATTCCGAGCCAGAGCCAGGCCTGGTCCTGACAATCTAACATTTTGTCAGGTTGATACTATAGACAGGCTGTATTTGCATAATACAACTGTCGTATTCTAGCTGAAAAAGCTAGTTTGGTGTAGCAGTGAAGGCATCAGGCTAGAAATTGGGAGACTGTGAGTTCTAGTCCCGCCTTGGGCACAAAGCCAGCTGGGTGACCTTGGGCCAGTCACTTTCTCTCAGCCCTAGGAAGAAGACAATGGCAAACCACTTCCAAAAAACCTTGCCAAGAAAACTGCAGGGACTTGTCCAGGCAGTCCCTGAGAATAGGACATGATTGAACAGATTAAAAAAAAAATTCTAGCTGAATTACGGGTAACTAACTTACTGCTGATCCAGCAGCAAATGATCCCATAAGCAGACGACTGTCCCAATTACATGTGAGCACCTTCTTGGACAGCACTATAGCACAATCTAGGGTGGTCTAAACAGACTGGAACTCCTGTGAACTGATGAGCGGAGGCTAACTTTTCCTGCCGCCATTTTGCAAAGAATTCATGGATTTGTATAAGTTTTCTAGATTCCCATCTCAACACATGGGAGAGTTAACTCTTTCTTCTACATTTGGATGACACGGTCTTATCAGTTAGGATAAGCAAACACAATCAATGCAAGATATTTTGAGATTATTTGGAACTTGATCCTGACCTGAAAATCACAATAAAACATTATTTGTTCTTTGTCTACAGTGTGAAAATGCAAGCTGTAAAACATTCAGTATACTTATTTAAAAGGTTTTTGTTACCTTCCAAGAACATTGCAGAGATAATGAATTATGAATCTAATATATTTGGGCATTTATTGGCATTTCAAAGCATATGACTTCACCACCTCCTGCAATTCCAGTATGTCATATGCATGCCATGCAGAAGGGAAAAAAGCAAGTTGAACAAGGCAGCAGATGCCTTGGGTTATTTTAAATAATTTAGTCATGTGACTAATTGGTTTCTGCTGGGTTTCTGTGGTAACTGCTTCCTAAGGGCTGATGGCCATTGTATTAAATGTAGCTTGTAAACAGCATGTTGGGTACAGTGTCTTCTAGTCAGCAAAGGGAATCCATACAGCTGGGAATGGAAGATATTCCTGCTGTGGCTTCAAGCAACAAAATGTTTACAACTGCAGTTCTTTTTGGGTTCCAATAAAATGGAATTTGCATCAGATTTGTAAGGGTTGTGATCAATATTATCTTATTCTTCTTCATATTTTTGTCTTTATATTCATTTCAGCTACAAAGACTTACACAGTAAACAAAAATCATGTACCTATAAGGTAGCCCAGATTAAGAATCAGATACTGTGCAGATCTAAAGCTGTTTATTACTACAGCTATAGTAACAGAATCTTGCAAGTCTGAATGTGCTTCCCTTCCTCCATCTTTTATCTTCATGAGAATTAAGAGGGGGGGCTGTCTGAGGTGTTTTTGTAAACCGCTTTCTTGGCCTGGGCTCAAATCTCATTTATCTGTTGTTGCCTTGGTAGCAGATCTTCCCTCTGTCCTTCAAGGCCATGCTCTAGCCTCACTATATGTACTGAGATTGAAGGGCCATCAGTTATGCTGCTTTCTGAAAACTACCATTCAGCCTAGTTAATTTTTATGACTGGTATATTATAAGGTAGATCACCTTATTGTGTGTGTGTGTGTGTGATTAAATAGCTTTTGGGGCTTTCCTATAATTCACTAGAGGAGAACAGGAGCGTGACCAGTTTTGTTTTGTTTTACTCGTATCAAGTGAGTAGTAGGGTTAAACAGATCTTCAGAGGGATGCTTCTCTTCGAACAAAGACTTGTATGGGGCATCCCCACTTAAAGCGGTTTTCTGAAGCAATGTGGCCTCATTTTTGTTTTGCTTCTGATGTCAGTTCAGGCTACAAGTCAACACATCATGATAGCACTGCAACATGAAGCACTTCACTGAGAAATTAAAGCTGCATATAATACACCTAGCAAGGGGATACTCATCCATTTTTCAGAATACTCTTGTCCTAACAGTCAGAAATCACGCCGAGACAAGGAGTAGGTCTCTAGTGTTTATTACTGCTACATAAAACAGAATCCTAACAAACTGAAGAAGCGTGGGAAAAACCCAGACAGATAAAACCCAAAAGTTAAGGCGGGTCTGATCTGAGTCTCTTTGAATGGCTGCTTAATTCCTCAGTACTACGCATGCGTTTTCCCCCCTGGATAGAGGCCCCTTCCAGCTCGCCATCAGTACTCATGACACTCTGAATATCTGGGTGAGTTCCATGTATTGCTGTATTCAGTGTGTCGTCCTGTTATCATCCTTCCAGAGTGTGAAATACTTGGAATTTTCTTAAAAAATCTACTTCCCTCTTTGCAACTCCATTAGGCTAGGTGTTGTCTGTACTACCAGCACTTGTAAAAGCAATATGGCAGAGTGGACAACAGTGGCCTTCAACATTCCCCAAAGTTGCTGTCAAAGAAGCTGAATAAACAAGGGAGCTACTACATATCTCTTGCGGGGCAATAGAAAAACAATACCAACCCCTGTACATGCTTTTATCATTATCCTAATGAAATAAAATGTATGGCACCATGCATCTCTGTGTGGAGATCAGAGAAATAATACTATATGTTGCATGTTTTCCATTATCAATGTGAGACATGTTGTTGTTTATTCGTTCAGTCGCTTCCGACTCTTCATGACTTCATGGACCAGCCCACGCCAGAGCTTCCTGTTGGTCGTCGCCACCCCCAACTCCCCCAAGGTCAAGTCCGCCACCTCTAGAATATCATCCATCCAGCTTGACCTTGGTCAGCCCTTCTTCCTTTTGCCTTCCACTCTCCCTAGCATCAGCAACTTCTCCAGGGTGTCCTGTCTTCTCATTATGTGGCCAAAATACTTCAGTTTTGCCTTTAATATCATTCCCTCAAGTGAGCAGTCTGGCTTTATTTCCTGGAGTATGGACTGGTTTGATCTTCTTGCAGTCCAAGGCACTCTCAGAATTTTCCTCCAACACCACAGTTCAAAAGCATCTATCTTCCTTCACTCAGTCTTCCTTATGGTCCAGCTCTCGCAGCCATATGTTACTATGGGAACACCATTGCTTTAACTATGCAGAGCTTTGTTATCAGTGTGATGTCTCTGCTCTTAACTATTTTATCGACATTTGTCACTGCTCTCCTCCCAAGAATTAAATGTCTTCTGATTTCCTGGCTGCAGTCAGCATCTACAGTAATCTTTGCACTTAGAAATACAAGGTCTGTCACTGCTTCTACATTTTCTGCCTCTATTTGCCAGTTATCAATCAAGTTGGTTGCCATAATCTTGGTTTTTTTGAGGTTTAACTGCAACCCAGCTTTTGCACTTTCTTCTTTCACCTTCGTCATAAGGCTCCTCAGTTCCTCTTCGCTTTCAGCCAGCAAAGTGGTATCATCTGCATATCTGAGATTGTTAATGTTTCTTCCAGCGATTTTAACCCCAGCCTTGGATTCCTCAAGCCCAGCATGTCGCATGATGTGTTCTGCATGCAAGTTGAATAGGTAGGGTGAGAGTATGCAACCCTGCCGTACTCCTTTCCCAATCTTAAACCAGTCTGTTGTTCCGTGGTCTGTTCTTACTGTTGCTACTTGGTCGTTATACAGATTCCTCAGGAGGCAGACAAGATGACTTGGTATCCCCATACCACTAAGAACTTGCCACAATTTGTTATGGTCCACACAAAGGCTTTAGAATAGTCAATAAAACAGAAATAGATGTTTTTCTGAAACTCCCTGGCTTTTTCCATTATCCAGCGGATATTGGCAATTTGGTCCCTAGTTCCTCTGCCTTTTCTAAACCCAGCTTGTACATCTGGCAATCCTTGCTCCATGAATTGCTGGAGTCTACCTTGCAGGATCTTGAGCATTACCTTACTGGCATGTGAAATAAGTGCCACTGTTCGATAGTTTGAACATTCTTTAGTGTTTCCCTTTTTTGGTATGGGGATATAAGTTGATTTTTTCCAATCTGATGGCCATTCTTGTGTTTTCCAAATTTGCTGGCATATGGCATGCATCACCTTGACAGCATCATCTTGCAGGATTTTAAACAGTTCAGCTGGGATACCATCATCTCCTGGGACCTTGTTATTAGCAATGCTTCTTAAGGCCCAATCAACCTCACTCTTCAGGATGTCTGGCTCTAACTCACTGACCATATCATCAAAGCTATCCCTGATATTATTATTACTACTACTACTACTACTACTACTACTACTATTATTATTATTATTATTATTATTATTATTATTATTATTATTATTTCCTTCCTATACAGGTCTTCCGTATATTCTTGCCATCTTTTCTTGATCTCTTCTTCTATTGGGGCCTTGCCATCTTTGTTTTTGATCATACCCATTTTTGCCTGGAATTTACCTCCGATGTTTCTAATTTTCTGGAAGAGGTCTCTCGTCCTTCCTATTCTATTGTCTTCTTCCACTTCCATGCGTTGCTTGTTTAAAAATAATTCCTTATCTCTTCTGGCTAACCTCTGGAATTTTGCATTTAATTGAGCATATCTCCTCCTATCGCTGTTGCCTTTTGCTTTCCTTCTTTCTTGGGCTACTTCTAGTGTCTCAGCAGACAGCCATTTTGTCTTCTTGGTTTTCTTTTCCTTTTCCTTTTTTTGGTTTTCTTTTTCTTTTTTTTCATGAAGGGCTTTAAATGTGAGACATAACCATTATTAATAGATGAAACAAAATGATTCCAAAATATTTCTTGTTTTGGGATATGTTCAGGACTGCAGAGAAAGGGAGGAAACTGTTACTTTTGTGCCATAAAAGATAGAACAGGAGGCCCTATTACATAGACACGGCAGCATTGCAAACACAAATTTCTAAAGACACAGAAACAACCCAGAGACCCTTACAATGGATTTCTTTTTTAAAATTATGTCTTTGGCTTACATTTTGCATCGCAAGAGACTTCTTAAATAATTGGAAATATGAATTTTAACATTCTTAGCAACATTAGTCAATCTCTCTTAACAGCAATAATAATTAATAGTATAATGATCAAAAGTCTAATAGTAATTATTAATAGTATAATTGTAATAGATGAGTGAATAAAATACAAGATGATTTTGTAATGTCATAAATCCTTTATAACTAATTAAATACATATTTTAAATCATATTTGAGTAGCTTCTTTGCTTCAATTATCACATGCCAAGGGACCAGAAAACTCAAAGAAAGCATGTTCTAATCCTATCCATTGGATTAAGGGCCAGTAAGGATGGGTTTGTGTGCATGTTGTGTGTGTGTGTGTGTGTTGTGTTTATTATTTATTTGTTTGTTTGTCCATTCATTAATTCAATTTATATGGCCACCTATCTCAAACAAGTGACTCTGGGCGGTGAACAACATAAAATCAATTAAAACCAAATTACAAACACAATACAAAAGAAAATTAATTATATAGAGCAGACGAGAAAATTATAATCTATAGATACTGGGGCCCTAGGCATGGGCACATAACCAGGTCTTCAAGGCCTTACTAAAGGCCAAAAGGGTCAGGCCACCCTAATCTCCAGAGAGAGAATGTTCTAGAGGGCAGGTGCTATGGCAGAAAACGCATGCCTCCTAGTCCCTGCCAGCCAACATTCCTTGGCTGACAGGACCCGGAACATGCCCATCCTGCTGGACCATATTGGATGGGTAGAAACAAGACAGTCCGCCAGGTAACCCGGTCCCAAGCCATGAAGGGCTTTAAAGGTGACAACCAGCACTTGTATTACCATCTAATACAATATTAATGATCTTTTGATAGAAAGGCCTGTATAGGTGAGATATGTTCCTCATACTCCAAATAAGGTTCCATACTAAAACTCTATTGAAAAATCCACTCTCTTGATTTAGGAGATCTATGTAAAAATATACAAGACTCAACATTTAATTACTGAGAAAGTTGACTGAGAAGGAAGTAGCCTTATACACTTAAATGAAACTGTTGGGTTAAAAAAAAAGGGCTACACAGAGATGCAACAAAGATGATCTAATAGCAGAATCTCACTGACTGCAAAGTGATTTGGAACTTGGCCAAAGCCAGAAAGCAATAAAAAGAGCATTTTAAAATACGATTTATTTTAGCTTCTGCATTCATTGTCACAGTAGCAGGTAACAAATTTTCCTCAAGAGGTGTGATTTAAATTGATAATATCCCTTTAAAGTTACGAAGTTCTGAGTTTAACTATGGCATATTTACTCTCTTCTTTTTACTTTTTCTTTGTTCAGAGGTATGCAGACCATCTGTGCCTCTAATATGTTGTTCTTAAATAGCCTCCAATGTGTTTCACTTTTTATCACTTTTGCAAACCTTCCTTTTCTGTTAACTCTTTCATTTGCTGTCCTTGAAACCACCATTAAAGATTATTAATGGCACAGTCCACAAATAGAGTACTTGTTTGGCAATCAGAAAATTCCAGGTGCAATCTAGAAATTTCCAAATATTGCTAGGAAAGACTCCTTTCTGAAATCCTGGACAGCAGATAGTTGCTGGAATTGCAAAACATGGTAGACTAAACAGATTAGACTAAATAGGACTGGGTACTTTGTGGTTCAGTTTGTTTAAGAAACCCAGCCACTATCTTAGCCTGCTGTGTGAACACAGGCCATTGTTTTAAGCCATATGATGGCTGATTTGTTTAGGTACAACATCTTATGTGAACCCAGCAACTGTGTTTTTGAATGAGGTTTTTGGTTTAGTGTGTTGTGTGAAGTCAGTGTGTTCTAGAGTTCAGCAACCTTTTCAAGCACTAGGTCCCACTGTGGAGTAAACATAATAATTAAAAATTAAAGGGAATTAAGTTGTTGGAAAAATCTACTTCTCTGATTTTTCTGATAGAAATAATAACAAATAATGGTGTGTGTGTATGTGTATGTGTTTGTGTTTAAATATATACTGCCCAAAATTGGCTGGCCATCAAATCTCAGTGGCATGATTTTAGAGAATGGGCCAGTGGGCAACATGGAATCCATGAATTTCCCAGAACTGCGAAATAGCAAGAAGCATTGATGAAGCATTGATACAGCATTGTAGATGTTTGAACTGCCATCTATACATTAGTAATCCAAAACAGATCATATTCTTATTTCAGATGGAAGGGTGATCTCGCAACACATGGACAGACTTAACCATACTTTCAACTGGGAAACTGTGAGCATCCTAAACCAAGCCAAATCCAAAAACGCTAGAGAATTCCTGGAAGCTTGGCACTCAGACAAAGCAGCCATCAACAGACACATAGAGGTAAACAACATTTACATACCATTCAAAAGAGACAATAGACCAGAACACTTCCTTGCCAGCAAGAAACACCCAGATATGCAAAAATCAACACTAGGATTAACACCAGAAGAACAACCAAACAGCACAATACACCCTAATCAAGGAACTATTAACGCAGTCAATCAACCAAGCAGCAAACAACAGCCCAATCAAGGAACTCCCAAGGAGAGAACAACACCCCCACCAGCACAAGCAGGGCAAGCCACAGTATATAAACAGAGAGCAAGGCCCACTCCCTCTTTGCACTGAAGATGTTGCCTAGTCTGGCAGTGAAACGTCTGCAAGAAAACACCAAAGCTCAGAGAGCACCAAGGACTCCACAGTTCAACCCTGAGCTACAAATATTCGCTTTGAAGGGTGATCTAAAACTGATTGATATAAATTGGATCAGCAACTAAGGATCTCCTAGTTTATACACATAAAATATCAGCATATTCAAGATAGGTTCTCAGTTAAAAGGAAACTATGAACAGACAACTAAGATCAAGATAGTCACTATTACAACTTAGGTGAGCTATTAACAATCTCTGCCTTCTAAATTAAAAAACAGTAACTGTGTTGGCCCCCTCCAAAAAAAAAACCTGAGACAATCTTCTTATTAGCACACTGAAGTTTTATATAATAATTGCAAGTTGCAAGTTTTGAAGAACTCTTCATCAGCCAGCATGATTAGAATCGAGGAACCAAAAAAAAAAAGGAAAGGAGAAGAAAAATGTGAATGATGTTTGAACTATAACTCCACATTTCTTAGGACAAATACCAATAAAATAATTGTTGGACCTCCATTTTTAGAATAATAAATTGCAGCTATTAAAATCAAAAGTCCCTATCCTTCATGAGAAACATAGATCAAATGGAATACAGACAACAATAGTGAATAGCTAAGTAACTTTGTTATAGTAACGAAGTTGGAGATAATTTAAAGCAACATACTATAGAATTGGTTCTCAGACTGATAAGGCTTCAGGCAACTATTGTATGGAGAACTCACAACTGCAGACTCCCCTTATATCAGAGAGGAAACACCTCTCCAGCACATTGAAAGGCTGTGAGAAAAAGATTCCATTCTAATGTAGATATATTGATTCTAAAATTAAAATAATTCACTTGCTGGAATTTTTTTACCACTACTGTTTTTATTCTTCAGAAATCTTTCTAAAAAGAACTTCGTAAGAAAAATCACTTTCAGTCAGGCAACTACCAAACGTCTGACACATACAGGGGAATTGATGCACCTTAAAATAATGCAATCTCAGCATATGGTGGGGGATGTAAGAGTCTCCTATTATGTGACAATCTCAATGATAAAAAGTTAAATTTGGAATTTTAAGTTCCATAAATATATACAGTAGATCTCAATCTGTAAGCCTCATAAAATAACAGCAGCTATGTTGGCTGTGAAAAGAACTCAAAATCTATATGCATGTTCCTGTTCCTGATCAAAGTTCAAGAGTATTATGTTCTTTACTAGTAAAGGTAAAGGTTTCCCTTGACATGAAGTCCAGTTGTGTCCGACTCTAGGGGGCGGTGCTCATCTCCATTTCAAAGCCGAAGGGCCGGCGTTTGTCCATAGACGCTTCTGTGGTCATGTGGCCGGCATGACTAAACGGAACACCGTTACCTGCCTGCTGAAGCGGTACCTATTAATCTACTCACATTTGCATGTTTTTGAACTGCTAGGTTGGCGGGAGCTGGGACTAGCAACGGGAGCTCACCCTGTCACGCGGATTCGAACTGCTGACCTTCCGATCGGCAAGCTCAGCAGCTCAGCAGTTTAACCCGCAGTGCCACCACGTACCCATGTTCTTTACTACCCTTATAGTAATACGTGAATACTGTTACATCCATTGTTGTATTTCCTACATATAAGATACCATGCATCAATCTTAACAATGGTTAGCATTGCATTTAATGCCCTGCATGTATTTACTGATTTCTCCCATGAATGCCCAAATTCCAAACTGCCTATTCATAATTTGAATTTGAATTTACTCTTCCCAGATTCTTTTCCCACAGTAAAACATGCTAAAAGAAAAGCAATTTCAGAGAATGGACTACAAAGATAAGGGTGGTGCGAAGTGTTCAGTACTTCATCCCTAGGATTATATCACACCACAATTTAGATTAGAGCAGACCAATAAATATAATCTGGACTTTACGTTATGCATTTTTTCTGATCAGATGATGTGTACTGCATAGCTCATTGATTCCAGGAGAAAAATAAGAGTTTAAGTCATAAGTAGTACATTCAGATCTATTTAACCAGCAATGTCACAATATAACTGATATAATATGGTGTAACACTGAGAATTTTAAATTTACATGCCTTTTAATTGGTTTGGATACCTGCTAATTATGTGGACATGAGCATTTCATTCATATTTAGGGTACTGAATTGCAGCAGATGGACAATGAGCTGTTCACTGAGCATGACACATTGATAACTTTGTTCTGCCAGTTATCTCCATTTAAGGTTATGTTGGTGGCAGGAGTCAGTCCCTGAAACGTTGCACTTTGTGTTGAACTAATTATTACTAAGGAGATTTCAGTAACTTTGTTAAAATGATTCAATGTGCCTTTATTTTAGAGTTCTTAGCTATATGATCTTCTCTGCCCAAGTATGGTCTCATAGTTCCACGGGTAACGGCAAAGAAATTGTACATGCTCAGTCCTTTAATACAGGTTTCCACAAACTGAATCGGGGGAATCAGAAACTAATTTGACTTGTCCTTTAGCTCTGACACAGCTTACTTACTAATAATGAATTGAAAATAATGGGCAACACTAACAGTTAAGAATGTGTCAGCTGTCTGCCTGACAGCAGAACTGTATGTTATGCAACAAATAGCAAAATAACCAATGCTGTTGGTTACCTATGTAAAGGCTATATTTGCATCAGTGACACTTGCAAACAAATATATATATCTCATGGATGGGATTATATAACCTTCCCCCATTAGTCTTCCAGAAAATAATTAATTTATTTATTTCAGATTTATGAAAACATTTTCAATGTAGTTATAGTTACGAAATAACTAAGAGTTATGGAATATAATGAAAATCAAGAATGTATAATTTATTGTTCTGGCTCTTCCCAGCTAGGCTCCCAGGATACTGAAGAAAAGATATGAGCGATAATTTCAAATGGGTATTGGAGGACATAAGGAAAATGAAATCCCATTAAATCTCTCCTTTATACATATACCTCAAGAAAATAAAATACAAAACACTAACTTACTGTTATGGATGGACTATTCCACCATAAGGTGTGAGCTGTTGGTAGCAGTTCCTTGCAAACCTTGAGAGTTAATTAAACATTTACTGTGTTCCTCCCGCAAGACTTATGGAATCTAAAGGATTCCTTAATTCTAAAGGATTTTTCTGTCTGACCTTTAAAAAATAAATTAAATAATAAGCAAGCAAGCAAAGAAACACATAGTTAACCAAAGGGACAGACCATGAAAAGGATGCCCTCTTTCATACTAAAGTCCAGTACAAATACTGTTGAAAAAATAATTCCAGATTGAAATTAAACTGGAACCCTAATATGAATTGTGTGATTTAGTTAAAAATATTATGATGGTGATGCTATGGTCTCTTAAGCTTTCCAAGTTTTAATTATGTATGTTATGCTTATTTTATTACAAGCCTTGAAAAGTATCCTTTTGTCACTCATTGCTTCACATAGCAGAGTAGTAAACTTTAAAAAAAGTTTATTTAAAAAAAAGAACTAGGCTTTTAAAAAAGTTCTGGAAAATCCAGAATTACTCAAATTCCAATGTATGAGTTATTTTGTCAATCAAACATTTCTGATTTCTAATTCAATGCTTCCATGTTTCCAATGTTTCCATACAGGTAGTCCGTCACTTACAACCACAATAGGGATCAGAGAATTCATTGTTAAGCAGTGCAGTCATTAAGCAAGGCATCACATGACCGCACCTGATTTTACAACATTTTTGCAGTGACTGTTAAGTGCATCTCATGGTTAAGTGAATCACAGAGTTCCCCATTGATTTTGCATGTGGGAAGCCTGGTGGGAAGGTCATAAATGGCAATCACATGACCCTGTCATAAATATATGCCAGTTGTCAAGTGCCTGAATTTTGATCACATGACTGTGGGGATGTTGTAACAGTTGTAAGTGCGAGGACCGGTCATAAGTCACTTTTTTCAGTGCTGTTGTAACTTTGAACAGTCGCTAAACAAATGGTTGTAAGTCGAGGACTACTTGTAAAGTCAGTGTTCTGGCATTATTTATTGGCTTAGAAGGGACATAATTATTAGGGCTGAGCAGCACTTCAGATTCAAAGGCAAAAGGTGTTTCAGGGTGCACAGGGGCATTCACATAGCTTAAGTCTGCAGCATCTTAATCCAAACTATTCTTTTCCCAAAATGACACTGCATCTGTGCAGGGCAGCTGTGTAACCCCAGGAGAAAGGGATAGTTTCCTTATGGAATTGCAGACAGGTGATATGTAAGAGTGCTTTAAAACTGATTATTTTGCCTTCAAAACCCTAATAATTATATCTAGTTATTTTTCAGGATGCACATTTAAGCCTGGGAAGCCTTTTCCAGAGACATCTGTATGAATTCTGATGAAAAATATTATACATTTACTCCTAATATGGTATACTCATAAACATATTAATCATACAGCAATGAATCCAATTACAAAAGTTTTCTCAAAATAGATTGCTCTGCAACATTACATCACTATTTAATAGGCAGCTTGTTATTTTTTAAATACTGTACAACTAAAAGGAAATCATAGTGTACTGTATTATACATCAACACCTATTCTTTTCAAAATACCATTTTGTTTCCACATATTTAGTTTATTTCTACCCAGTTTGTACACATTATATGCTTGAATTTATATAGTATTCTACTAATCATAATCCAACCAGTACTTTTAAAAACAATTGCTGTACTTAAAGTATTATTTTACCACCTAAGCTTTTCAGCTTGCTTTTAAGATTAAAATTATAAAGGCTATATATTTAAAAAATAACACGAAATTCTCGCACAACCCTAACATCTGAAAATGCTAATAAAATCATCTGAGATAACGAGAGTTAACTACCTTACCATGCAACTGAAAATCTACTTGCTATTTTTATTTCAACATCAAAGACGAGAAAGTAAGGACATAGGCTATAAAGATTAGTATTAGACTATTAATTGGGTCTAAAAATGACCTGGCAGCCAGGTCATATAAAGTTTAAGAGACCTAGATATGCCATCTGGAACCTGGAAATAAATGGGCAACAGTATGGGCCACCAGACAATCTGGTAATTATCAAGTATTTTAAATCTCAACTTCTATCTTCTCAATCGTTTGCCATTGGCTGCCTGGCAGGGGATGATGGGAGTTGATGCCCAAAACATCTAGAAGGTAGCATGCACCCTATCTTCATGCTAGGTTTTCTGTAGCATTTACAAAGGCAGACACAAGTGATGTCACATATTACAGTTATCTGATTTGGAAATCAGTGGAGTCCTTGGTGCTCTCTGAGCTTGGTTGTGTGCTTGCAGATGTTTTGTTACCCAACTAGGTTTTGTTACCTAGTAGGGTAACAAAACACCTGCAAGCACACAACCAAGCTCAGAGAGCACCAAGGACTCCACAGGTCAACCCTGAGCTACAGATACTCTTTTATTAGAAATCAGTGGCAGCCAATGTTAGCAGATTGATCTAATGCAGCAGAAGTAAGAAAGAATGAGAGACCAGGCATTTCTTTATAAAAGATTGTATTAAATAAAAAAAACATTACTTAGAAGTAAAACAATAAACAGATTAACCAGCTAACTAACAACAGAGACTTAAGGAGACTGACCAGAGGCTGACCAGCAAGAAGCTGGTGTACATCATTAATATATTCTGTCCTATGTACATCAACCAATCAGGAGCTTCTTAGCCTTATACGGATATAACCTTTAGTTCCTGAGAGTAAGACCCAGACAGCTAGGCACCAGGGGTCCACTCAGAAAAGCAGCCCCCTCCTTTTTTGTGAGATGTCTTTTTAAAAACTCAAGCCTCTGTAATTCTATGATGAAAAAAATATTCAACAGCCAATAGCAGATGAAGTTGAAGTATTAACCAAAGCTGATATAAGGTAGCAACCTACATTACCTAGAAATTCAGAAGCTCTGCTGAGATCAGGATTATGAATCTGATCCTTACAGTTTAGTCGATCCCCTAAAGGCCACAGATTTCTTCAGGAGGCTTCAACAAATATGTTCCTCATATTGCTATAGCAAATGTTGAACTTTGGTTAACCTGATAAGCACCTAGCCTTGCTCTGAAATTTGGAAATACAGAAATGGGTGGAATAGTCCAAACATAGCTATTCTTGCCAACTTGGCTATAAAGTTAGCAACCCCCCAAAAAAATACTCTGTAGGCCTATGTAGACCTGACTGGGTTCAATGGTATCTGCTCTCAGATACGTGTTTTAGGATAGTAATCTGAGCAGGTAAATACAGAGAGGAATACTCTTATGTATCCAAATTGATAGGCAGCTTTATGTTATTACATTTTAAAAAAAAAAATTATCCCACCATTATTATTTTTACAAATAACTCAAGGCGGGGAACATACCTCATACTCCTTCCTCCTCCTATTTTCCCCACAACAACAACCCTGTGAGGTGAGTTGGGCTGAGAGAGAGTGACTGGCCCAAGGTCCCCCAGCTGGCTTTCATGCCTAAGGTGGGACTAAAAAAAAAATCTCTCTTAACAGCAATAATAATTAATTGTATAATGATCAAAAGTCTAATAGTAATTGTTAATAGCATAATAATTGTAATAGATGAGTGAATAAAATACAAGATGATTTTGTAATGTCATAAATCCTTTATAACTAATTAAATACATATTTTAAATAATCTTTGAGTAGCTTCTTTGCTTCAATTATCAGCTGAATTTGCTACACAGACCAAAGATGATCAAGACACAAGTAATATTCTGATGGATCTGCCATAATCCTCTCTTTGAACTTTGACTAACATTTAATCTATACATTCTGTAGCATTAAACCTCTATTTCAATATAGAGTTTAAAAAATAGGATTCAACAAAATAAATTGTCCCAACTTTCTGAGAAAAATATGAATATTTTAAATAGTTATATTCCTATCCAAATGTTTGTAGTTAGCTGAAATAATCTTTGAATACAAAGCTGCTGAAATTCCTTATAAAAATGAATGGGTCCTTCATTTTCCTACATTAAGACTCATTCTTAATGGCTCACAAACCTCTCCCACTGAAGGAGCTGGAAGAGACCAATTGTGTTTCATATCTGTACTTTCTGCAAGTCATCAAAATCTGCTCCGGAGGGTTGGGAGACACTGTGTAGCAGATTTTAGGAAAATAGAGAAGCTGCAATATATAGGAAAACAGAAGAAATCCCTGTTGAATAATCAGATTTCCACTATTAGAAAGTTAGATTTTGCCCCATCATTTTGCAGCATATGTTCTTGTGATAGTTGGATATATTTCAAAACAATATCCAGGTGGTTACAATGACTCAGATTAATACTTGTAAATGAATGGAAAATGTGTTACGTACATTTGATACAAAATCCCACAGTGTTTTAAAATACAAATATAAAGTACTGTTACAAACATTTAATAATGAGAGATTTATTGTTGTACCTTTTTATTTTTGAAACATTCATGACTATTCCCTTGCTACTATTTTTTCCCATACTAGTCTAAATGCTTATTGTTGCATTTCTTTTTCAGGTCAGAGAAGGAGCCTGCCTAATACAAACCATTAGGAATCGAAGCCATAAATGAAATGACCACAAAGACCTATCAGTTAGCAGAAAATAGCAGCTGTACATATTTATTGTAACCTAACACTATATTGTTGCAGAGATGTGCTGTATAAAACATGCATAAGACAGGTGAAATGTGACCATAATTCTCTATTTGAAAAATGAGAAGCTGCAGAGTGGCATAACCTCAAATACGTAAATAAACATTAAACTAATGGAAAAGACAGGTATACAACAGTGTAGCAGTGGCAGTTTAAAGGTCACTGACTAAACCTTAATTTTTTTCTGTTCTCCAACTTTAATATTATATTTAAGATGATGCAATAACAAAAGAAAACAAAGAATTAAAAAAACCCTATAAGGGTTACCAAACTCAGTGGTGCCCTCCTACTCCAAGAATAACTTCCTACACACACCATTAGACATCAACTCTCTGCTCAGTACAGGAATCCAAATTAAAACATCCCAAACAGATAGCTGTGTAGCCTCTGCTTAAATATATCCAACGAAGAGACCATAATTGTTCTGGGTAATTGGTCTACTATCACACACTCTTCCTGCATGGAAGCTTTTTCTAACATGTAATTGGAATTTACCTTCATGTAATTTATGTCTATTATTTTTGTCCAGCATTCTGCAACGAGAGAGAACCAATTCTTTATGGAATACCTTTTAGATATCTGAAGGGTGCTATCATGCCTTCCTTCAACTGTCTTTTCTCAAGGCTAAACATACCCAGCTATTTCAATTTCTCTTCACAGGACTTAGTTTCTAGTTCCCTGACCATCTTCACAGCCTTTCTCTGTCCCTCTTACAATTTCTCTAAATCCTTCTTACACTGGGGTACAAAAAACGTACTCAGTACCTGAAGTGTGGTCTAACTGAAGCTGAACAAAGTGGGAGGATTACTTCCTGTGATTTGGAAATTATATTTCTGTTGATGCAGCCTAATATTTTATTTGCCTTTTCTGTAGTCACGTGAAGCTGCTGGCTCATATTGTTTGCAATGAAATGTTATTCTAACTATTCGAGTACTACTAAGTCAGGTATCCTCCTTTCTATACCTCTGCATTTTATTCCTGTTTTTTACTAACCAATCAAGGCCATTCTGAATTTTATTTCCGTATTCGAAGGAACCAACCAAACCAAATTCTGTATCACTTGTAAATTTGATAAGCATTCCCTTTACTTCACCATCCAAGTCATTAACAGTAATATTGAAAAGCAGAGGACTACAGTTGAATTTTGTTAACAGCCCACTTGATAGTGAATTCTCTCTGCTTTTTAGGGAGCCACCATTTTTTCTTCCCTGCTGCAGTGTCTCTTTTTCTTTTCCTGAACGCCCAGAGTCTCTTCATCTACAGGGGCCTGAAAACTGTTTTTATCATCTGTGTCAATAGAAGATTGATTATCACAGTATCTTCTGTGTTTCTTGCGTATGGCTGTTATTCTCGCTCACTGGACTCTGCTCCTCTCTTTGACTGTCTTCCTTATGGAGAACGGCTTCCATTGTTGTAATACCTCCTATCTCTGAATCTTCAATCTTTCTCATCAGCTGAAGTGTGGAGGTTCACTGCTCCAATCCTTTGGCTTTTTCTTCAAGAACTTTAGGAGCCTACATTTGCTGCAAATATATTCCAGGAGATTTTCAGATGGGAAGGTAAGCATACATCAACCAATATAGCTCACAAGTACAGGTTCCTCTTCTTTCACTTTCACTTCTTAGGGCCCACCAGTTGAAAATATTTTATTTCTTCTTATTCCCTTCTCAAGCTCTCATGAGGTCTAGTACAAACTCTTGAATTAGGGGGGAGAGCTAGCAACTCTCCTGGTCAACTCTCATTAATTCTCCCTGTTTGCTTGCTTAGCGGTGCAATGTCAGTTTAACGTGAAAAAAGAAAAAGAAAAAAGTTCAAAATAGGTGTGATAAGCCTTCATGAGACCCAACATACCTATTTTTCAAACAGCAAAAAACAAAAATAAGGGCCAAAATAGGAATGTTGCCACATCTCTGAAAATTTAGAAAACAAACAATGCAGTCCCCTATAGCAGAAAGGTTGCCTGTCCCTGTTTTAGAAATAAAGTATTTTTGATAATGATTCCCATCATATGATGACTCTTGATTTGGGTTCCTATGAAAATATGCAATGGCTTCACAATATAGGAACTGAATGCCAACCTGAACACATTTTATTTATTTGCTCATTTATTTATTATATAATAAATAATGTATTTATTATGTGTCTTCAGCAAAGGATTGTTACCTTGTCGTGGTGCTGGAGCTTGAGCACCTCAATGATGCCATGAGCTAAACTGTAAAGGGCCACCCAAGACGGGAAGGTCATGACAGAGAGGTCAGACTAAATGCGATCCCTGGGGAAGGTAATGGCAACCCACCCCAGTATTCTTGCCATGAAAACTAAATGGATCAGTACAACCAGAGATATGTCGGTATACCATCGGAAGATGAGACCCCCAGGTCGGAACATGGTCAAAATGCTACTGGGGAGGAACAGAGGAGGAGTTCAACTAGCCCCAGACGTGACGACGCAGCTAGCTCAAAGCCGAAAGGACAGCTAGCGGCCGACAGTGCTGGTGGTGAACGGCGAATCCAATGTTCTAAGGATCAACATACCATTGGAACCTGGAATGTAAGATCTATGAGCCAGGGCAAATTGGTTACTGGTGAGATGTCAAGATTAACGAGAGACATTTTGGGCATCAGTGAACTGAAGTGGACTGGAATGGGCCACTTCACATCAAATGACCACCAGATCTACTACTGTGGACAAGAAGACCACAGAAGAAATGGAGTAGCCTTCATAATTAATAGTAAAGTGGCTAAAGCAGTGCTTGGATACAATCCAAAAAACGATAGAATGATCTCAATTCCAATTCAGGGCAAGCCATCTAACATCACAGTGATCCAAATATACGCCCCAACCACAGATGCTGAAGAAGCTGAAGTAGAGCAGTTCTGGGAGGATCTGCAGCACCTACTGGACAACGCGCCTAAAAGAGATGTTATTTTCATCACGGGAGACTTGAATGCTAAGATAGGCAGTCAAATGACAGCTGGAATTACAGGTAAGCATGGCCTGGGAGAACAAAATGAAGCAGGACATAGGCTAATAGAATTTTGCCAAGACAACTCACTCTGCATAACAAACACTCTCTTCCAACAACCTAAGAGACGGCTTTATACATGGACTTCACCAAATGGACAACACCGAAATCAGATTGACTACATCCTTTGCAGCCAAAGGTGGCAGACATCTGTACAGTCAGTAAAAACAAGACCTGGAGCTGACTGTAGTTCAGATCACGAACTTCTTCTTGCACAATTTAGGATCAGACTAAGGAGATTAGGGAAGACCCACAGATCAGCTAGATATGAGCTCACTTAGATTCCTAAGGAATATGCAGTGGAGGTGAAGAACAGATTTAAGGGACTGGACTTAGTAGATAGGGTCCTGGAAGAACTATGGACAGAAATTCGCAACATTGTTCAGGGGGCTGCAACAAAATACATCCCAAAGAAAGAGAAAACCAAGAAGGCAAAATGGCTGTCTGCTGAGACATTAGAAGTAGCCCAAGAAAGAAGGAAAGCAAAAGGCAACAGTGATAAGGGAAGATATGCCCAATTAAATGCAAAATTCCAGAGGCTAGCCAGAAGAGATAAGGAATTATTTTTAAACAAGCAATGCGCGGAAGTGGAAGAGGAGAATAGAATAGGAAGGACAAGAGACCTCTTCCAGAAAATTAGAAACATCGGAGGTAAATTCCAGGCAAAAATGGGTATGATCAAAAACAAAGATGGCAAGGACCTAACAGAAGAAGAAGAGAACAAGAAAAGGTGGCAAGAATATATGGAAGACCTGTATAGGAAGGATATGAATATCAGGGATGGCTTTGACAGTGTGGTCAGTGAGCTAGGGACAGACATCCTGAAGAGTGAGATTGAATGGGCCTTAAGAAGCATCACTAATAACAAGGCAGCAGGAGATGACGGTATCCCAGCTGAATTGTTCAAAATCTTGCGAGATGATGCTGTCAAGGTAATGCATGCCATATGCCAGCAAATTTGGAAAGAATGGCCATCAGATTGGAAAAAATCAACTTAAATCCCCATACCAAAAAAGGGAAACACTAAAGAATGTTCAAACTATCGAACACTGGAACTCATTTCACATGCCAGTAAGGCAATGCTCAAGATCCTGCAAGGTAGACTCCAGCAATTCATGGAGCAAGAATTGCCAGATGTACAAGCTGGGTTTAGAAAAGGCAGAGGAACTAGGGACCAAATTGCCAATATCCACTGGATAATGGAAAAAGCCAGGGAGTTTCAGAAAAACATCTATTTCTGTTTTATTAACTACTATAAAGCCTTTGACTGTGTGGACCATAACAAATTGTGGCAAGTTCTTAGTGGTATGGGGATACCAAGTCATCTTGTCTGCCTCCTGAGGAATCTGTATAACGACCAAGTAGCAACAGTAAGAACAGACCATGGAACAATGGACTGGTTTAAGATTGGGAAAGGAGTACGGCAGGGTTGCATACTCTCACCCTACCTATTCAACTTGTACGCAGAACACATCATGCGATGTGCTGGGCTTGAGGAATCCAAGGCTGGAGTTAAAATCGCTGGAAGAAACATTAACAATCTCAGATATGCAGATGATACCACTTTGCTGGCTGAAAGCAAAGAGGAACTGAGGAGCCTTATGATGAAGGTGAAAGAAGAAAGTGCAAAAGCTGGCTTGCAGCTAAACCTCAAAAAAACCAAGATTATGGCAACCAGCTTATTTGATAACTGGCAAATAGAGGGAGAAAATGTAGAAGCAGTGAAAGACTTTGTATTTCTAGGTGCAAAGTTTACTGCAGATGCTGACTGCAGTCAGGAAATCAGAAGACGTTTAATCCTTGGGAGAAGAACAATGACAAATCTTGAAAAAATAGTTAAGAGCAGAGACATCACACTGACAACAAAGCTCTGCATAGTTAAAGCAATGGTATTCCCCGTAGTAACATATGGCTGTGAGAGCTGGACCATAGGGAAGGCTGAGCGAAGGAAGATCGATGCTTTTGAACTGTGGTGTTGGAGGAAAATTCTGAGAGTGCCTTGGACTGCAAGAAGATCCAACCAGTCCATCCTCCAGGAAATCAAGCCAGACTGCTCACTTGAGGGAATGATATTAAAGGCAAAACTGAAATACTTTGGCCACATAATGAGAAGACAGGACACCCTGGAGAAGATGCTGATGCTAGGGAGAGTGGAAGGCAAAAGGAAGAGGGGCCAACCAAGGGCAAGATGGATAGATGATATTCTAGAGGTGACAGACTCGTCCCTGGGGGAGCTGGGGGTGCTGACGACCGACAGGAAGCTCTGTAGTGGGCTGGTCCATGAAGTCATGAAGAGTCGGAAGCAACTGAACGAATAAACAACAACATTTATTATGTGTGGGGGAGATGGGCGGTGATAAAGTTTGATAAATAAAATAAATAAATAAACATTATATTCACACACACACTGGTAACCATTCAAGGAGACTAACAAAATATTAAAACAAAAACAGAATATGGATTTTCTAAACTTTGAGAGAATATTTAAAGTGGAGCAATGCAGTCAAATACCTTCTTCTGCTTGTCAGTCCAGATGATTCTCTGTGACAATCTTCTAAAAGTCCTGTCCTACAGATCTTAACCAAGCAGACCTGCAATGGTTCCTTAGATACTCAGGCCCTACATTTATGGGGTTTTAAAGGTCAATGCCAATACCTTACATTTTGCCCCATAAGCAACTGGTACCCAGTATCGATCTTTCAGTACAGATATTGTATGATCCATGTATCTTGCACTGTTAGCAATTTCCAAACACTGTTCAAGGGTAACCCTACACAGAGCCCATTGAAGTAATCAAGACATGGATACCCTTCCCCATCTCTAACTGGCTCAGAAGGGTTGTAGCTGTGCACTAGATGTACTTGTACAAAGCTGTCCCTCATCAGACGTACTGCTGTAAATCCAGAGACAGTTGAGGATCAAGAAGCATTCCCTCTGCAGACCGGCTCCTAAGTCTAAAATAGAATGAATCTCAATCCTAAATCCAATATCCTACTTGCCAATATCACTTCCATCTTAATTGGATTTCATTTCCCTCATCAAACCAATTATCAAACCCAGACAAAGTTTGGCAAAACCAGTTGCTTTCTTAATAGTGGATGGTAAGGAGCAACTGAGAAGAGTCCAGTTGTTTCATGTGGATGATAAATAGCAAGGGGGACAAGCTGGAATTCTGTGGGATACCACAGGTCAAGAGGCAGCAGCTGTCTTACAGCACCACCTGGAGGACTGGGCACAATATCTGAATGTCTTCCACCCAGAGCAAGCAGGCTTTTGCAGGAGTCATAGCATAATCAATTATAGTATTACTTTGAAGATCTTGATTAAAAAATGTATTATGTTGCATTTATTGATTTCATACCAGCTATGATTCCATTGATAGATTTAGGTTTTGGGAAAAGCTTGAGAGAACCCATACAGATAGATGGTGTTGTTTCCTTTTGAACTGTTGATTGAACCACCTTCTAACCTTACAGTTATATAGAATATGGCCCAGCAGGACTCTCCCTTATACTGGCTCCCTTCCTGCTCAATTTTTACATTAATGATATTGTTCCAGCCATGGATTCATAGTAATTTTCCCCTTTTACTTGATAGACGTAAAGTACTGATTATGAAGTATGTTAATGATATAGTAGCAATACTACATTTCAAGATAAAGAATTTAGATTGACTATTACAAGAGGGAAATGCTGAGGATAAACTACAATAAAATGAAAGTGATGAGGTGTAGTCACAGCAGTACCAAGAACAAAAGGTCAGTTAATGCCTTACAAATAAAGCAATGCTCCTCCTTTAAATATGTGGGCACTTCTTTCTAGGAATCATTATCCCTGAAGGTATACCTAATACAGTGTTAACAACTGCCTAATTGCATGGCTCTGATTATTATTCTACTCCAGAAGGGGGACAATTAATTACCCCTACATTCAACGTTCTCCAGGGCAAGTATTTCCACAGCTTTCGTATAAGACAGAGATTTGATGGTGGAATCAGAATAGTGTTACACAGCTGGAAATAGTCCAAATTAACTTCTGCTGCACATTTAATAATGGAAATGGTACTGCCCTCAATCCTATTAAGACTGACCTAAAATTGCTAAATATTTTAAGAAATTTGGTGGCCTCCCAGATGACTGTCTAGTTAGAATTTCTTATTGGCATTATTGTGAAGGAAATCAGTGGGCAGGACAAGTACAGGCTTGTACACTGCAAAATGTCACTCTAAAGGAATTAAATCCTGAGATACTGAAAGATCTATGACTGGTTCTGGAAGCAGAAATGTAGTTTTGATCTAACACTCAAGGTTCTCCCTTTGGTATCCACAGTTTAAGAAAAACAGATTCTATTCAGTACCTATTCAATCTGAGCAGCATGCAAATAGCTTAATTTTCCAAAATACATTTCTAAAGGATACTCACACCCTTCCTTGAAAGCAGATTCCACAGAATACCTATAGAAGAGCATTTTTGCCCTTATGGTCAGGGACAGATGAAGAACATCAAACATTATGTCCTACACTGCTCTTTTTATGATGTGATTAAGACAAAAACACACAGCCAAATTACTGACAACTTCATGGACTGTGAAGTGAAATGGGTAAATTCTTTACTAGCAGATGTGCTCCCTAAAGTTAGTGATCAAGTGGCCATTTCTATTTTGCTGTCTTTTAAAATCAGAACAATTTAAAATATGTACCGATTAGACCTTTAAGACCTTTAGCTGGGTTGTAGTTTCGGAGGTAGCTTTACACAGCTTTTGGTCACATTATTGGAACTTGGGACAAACATTTAAGTTTGCTAAAGTTTTATTTCCTTTTTTTTTTGTATTATGCTTTATGTATTGTAATGTGTGATTACAACAATAAACTGTACTTACTTATTTATTTGAACTATAACACAGGGTCCACAAGGCCAAATCCAGCCAGGTGTTCCAAAAGGACACCATGGGTAATGACACTGAAGTCTACTAAGAAGACCAAGATAACTGGAAGGGCTTCATTCACACCTTCCACCAAGGCAACACATTTCAGCACTATATTTTGGCCAAACCTCCAATTGAAATGGATCCAGAAAACCAGTTTAATGAAAATGTTTCTGGAGCTATGATGACACCACTTGCTTGATCACCCTTCCCAGAAGAGCAATATTTGAGATGGCCTATAACTATACATATTTAGAGTCATTGGGAGTCAGGAAGCATATAAATGTTATAAGTAAACACAGATAGCTCAGGCCAAGGGAGAGTTGCTTCAGTAAAGATCTTGTTATTAAATGTTCCATTTCACAGAACATCTCTAGTGAGATTGTCTCCACTCTTAAATTTTTAAAAAAATGTCCTAATGAAAAGTGATTTAATCAGTGTACCTTACATTCTGTCCTTTATGTCTAATAACCTAACATTCTCATCATCTCAAAACTTGCGTATACAACCTATCTGATAAAACACTGTGGGAATATTTTCAATCGAGGAATAGATTGGAGATTAGGGCAGGTCTACATACATGGATCCAAAAGCAACAATTGCATGCATGCAACATGAACCATGATCCAACAGGAGAGGTACGCTTAAAAATCAGTCTACTCTATGGATTTCCACACGCCACATTGTATCAGTGTGATTACTTCTGGCAAAATAGTATAATGCAAGTACAAGAAGGTTAAATTGTTCATGATACTAATTCTTTCATCTGATTCCTGAGGGATTTTTAAATTATAATTTGCAAGTATTAAATTTCAAAAAAGAATGGTATTTGAAAGTTCTGGAGCAAAAAGTAGAAATAAACAATAGTTTGCTTTCAATTTGTTTTGAAAAAAGTTTACTGATTTGTTTTAGCATTTTCAAAAGTGAATATACTGTGGGACAATTTAATGGACAGGGTTAGTGCTTAAAAAACCCAACACTACTGCTGAAAGAACAGTAAAGTGAACTCAAAACATTTAACAGTATTTTTTATGTTTTCAAACACCTAGCATAGGGCTTGATTTTATTAAGGGTGCTTTGGAACAGAAGAAGAATGTTTTATTACAGTCACAGACCAGAATTACAGATAAAAGCACATTAAAAAATAAAAAAGAGGGCTTCAGAGTTGGCGTACATGGGAAATCTTGACATTGATTTCACTGCATTTTTACCTAATGTTTTAAAATCAACAGATAATTGTTTTATAGTAACTTGTATAAAAATTACAATTATCTTTCTGTTTTTATATTTTCAGCTTAATATTTCAAAACTCATTTCATTCCTCCAAAATATATTGTTAAAAACTAACTCCATTCCTTTTAGATTTGATTACTGCAATTTTCTGGTTTACCTATCTTTATTTTAAAGTCAGTTTGAACACTACTTGCAAACATATTTTAAATATCATTATTAATCGAAGCAAATATTTGTAGTTCAGGGTTGAACTGTGGAGTCCCTGGTGCTCTCTGAGCCTTGTTGTTTTCTTGCAGATGTTTCATTGCCAGACTAGGCAATATCTTCAGTGCCACTGAAGAAGTTGCCTAGTCTGGAAATGAAACATCTGCAAGATAACAACAAGGCTCAGAGAGCACCAAGGACTCCAGATATTCTTATTCTTTTACTTCAATATTGTTTTCTCCCTTTTTTCTCTCATTTTATTTACTGTATTAATTTCAAATATGCAAATGTTCCTAGTATTTGGATTTTTTTCTTTTTCTTCAATGAGGGTTATCACATGTGGACTGTAAAAAACCTGACATCTGGAGATCAGTTAGATAATTTTTTATATCTCTTTGCTGACATCTAATGGTCAGATAGATTTTTGCAGCCCAGGTCAGGCAGTCCTTTATATTTAATGACTTTCTTTTTTAAATTACCTTTCCTTACAAAAATTCTCTATTTTTACAGCTCTTTTTTCTACTAACTATGGCTCAGGAAAGTTTTGCCTGATAGTTCAGGACTACTACCTTATTCAGACTTTTTAAGCAAATCCTGAAGAGTTATTTACTTACTCAGCCATTTATTACCTAATACCCTTCTCCTCTTTTCATTTTCTTTTCTTCCTTTTCCTTTCTTGATTAGATTGTAACCATTTAATTTTATACATTTTATAAATAATAAAAATTACTATGTTTTGTTTATGTTTTTATTTTGATTGGTCATTCTGTGATGTAACTTGTTCTGGAAATCTAATTGAAGAACAGTATAAAACCGCAACAGACTAATACATTTATGTTATGCTTCTTCCACATCCACCACCAGTATAGCACAATTAAAGTTCAGAGTGACCTTATTATAGATATGATAAACGTTGAGATACAATTAAAACTTCTCTCAAAGTATACTTTGTATCACAAGATCTATAAAAATTTGGTTGCAGCAATTACAAATCATATTTCTATTAATAATACAAATATGCAATTTGATTCAATGAATGGTGCATTAATATCACCTATATATGCTTTGTACTAATAAATGCCCCATCATTTATTAAAACTGGTTATAGCATATGGAATAAAAGCATGTGCTTAGCTTCTAGCTATATGTAAATGAAAGCTATTCCCATTACTTTAAATAAGACTTAAACCATAATTTTTATTAATGAATATTAGACCTGCATTTCAGTTCAAGGCAAAATAAAATACTACATACTTCATGTCTGAAATGTTTAGAAATGTGCTAAATTTATTAAAAGAGAGAAAAATATAAATTTTACTCAATTCAAGTCATTACAAAGGCCCTCAAAATCAGTGCTGTGATCCTGTTGTCAGTTGTAGCAACAAATCTTTTATTGATGTTATTTAGCATACCTCTAGATTTCTATACAATAAAATTTGTATTCCTGCTGCTTTGAAGCACTGATTTTAAGATTCTACCAGTGCTGGCAGCAAGAATTACAAAGCTGTAAAGTAATCAGAATACTTGTGGCTCTTATATAATCAAGTATGAATAGGTTGGTCTGTCAGTACATTGGCCTTTATAGAATATAGTATGCCTAACTGATAAACAACTGAAAACAGGGTATGTTTTATTAAAGGTATTGGTAGCTCAGAAGGAGATACACACGAGAAACAGGACTGGAAAGGGTGAGAAGAGAAGAAACCAATATACAATTATATTATTTGAAATACTGTTTAGAATCAGATTGTGTGTTCACTAGAATCCTATTCTCTTACCTTGTTTCTTTTGAAGTACGCTCTTCGGCAAGCTGCAAAGCATTTCTCACTGCAGAAGCATTTCACTTCACTCCCCATACTCAGAGAATAGCGCTTGATTCCCACTTTCTGGCACCAGGCACACATGATTTGTACATTTGATACATCATCTTCTGCAACAAAAAGACAAGGGTAGTATTCATATTCCAGAGGAAGCATTCTGTCAAACATCCATAAAACATCCTTTCTCATGTCTACATTTTTGGAAGCCATAAATGTTTGCACATTTAGGGTTCTCTGCTAATTTCCAAAGCAGATGACAAAGAATCTCTTATTCTTTAACTGAATGGAAGGCATTTTTATAAACAATAGAGCATGTTGCAATTCTAAGAGCTTTTAGCATTTTGAGAAACCACTGGACTTTCTGATTAAAAGATGTTTATCCCACCCACCACCCACCCATTATTTATAGTTCCAGACAATGAAGTCAGTATCACCTGCTTATGTTAATTATGAACCCATTTTCATTTTATCAGTTTTGTTAGACTGAACATCTATAGAGGAAGGAGTGAAACTGCATTACAGTAAACTCCATCCTACCTACATACAGTGAAGAGAAGCTAAATAAATACTTAAGAACCTTAGGCT
The DNA here is from genome assembly GCF_035149785.1 of Candoia aspera. Classification (NCBI taxonomy): domain Eukaryota; kingdom Metazoa; phylum Chordata; class Lepidosauria; order Squamata; family Candoiidae; genus Candoia; species Candoia aspera. The sequence goes on from NC_086153.1 coordinate 106,029,676, forward strand.
AAGTAGACTTGCTGAAGAAATGACACCCATTATCATATGACAGGAGTCTCAAACTTACAGCTCACATGCAGTCCTCAAGCCATTTTTGGGTGGTTTGCCCTTAGTGACAAATAGAGCAGGCAAGCAATGGCCCAAAGTAGGGCAACAGTTTGCTGACCTAATTCTGTATCAGGGCATTATCACAGCTCAGGCTGGGGCCAGTCAGGATTCCACTAGCAGGGCTGGCAGAGGCCATGTCAGGAGCACCGCCTTGACCCTGTCGCTTGGCAGGGTCACTATTCTGCCTTTGTGCTGGGATGCTGTCTTCCTCAGCATGGTGGGCTGAAAGCCTTTCACATTCCCAAAGCAGCCAATCTCTCGTGCCCCAAACAGCAGCTGCAGAGGGCAGGGAGGTCCTCGCCTCACCCACTCTGCTGCTCCCAAGTCTCTGGATGAGAGGAAGCCATGGGAGAGAATAAAAGGGTTGCATAAAGAACTGTGGCAGAGCAAACATCGCCACTTGCCTGCCCCACATGCTCTGCCACTTTTTGCTGACCTGAAGCTCTGCATTTTCTACAGAGCTCTATTTCCAGTGCTCTCCCTTACTCTAGCGCAGGCTGGTACTGGCCTAGCCCTTTCTGGACACTTAGTTAAGACTCCACCCCCCAGAGGATCTGCAACAGTCCTGCTATGTAGATAATGCTTGGACTCAAATCTAAAATAGTTATATTTATAACTGAAAAATACCAAATGGCAATTCCGTTTTTCCTGTTTGACAGAACATATTTATTTAATCAATTTTTAGCCTGCTTTCTATTTAAAGTAACCTGAGACTGAGCTAAATCTGCAGGAATTAGATCTTCTTGTGAAAGAGCCACATGGGCCAAATTGAAGACAAAGTCTGGGTTTCTCTCTCCCTCTCTCGATTCACCAATATCATTTTTATTTCTTGGCAGAATTGGAAATATTTTCCAAGCACAGTTCTCACAACACTCTTCTGAGTGGATAAATCCTGCCCAGTTTCATATAATTAGGTTTCAAGGGTTTCATGCCATTATTCAACAAGAACCAAACTAAGTAATGAAAAATTAACCAGATAAGTGGCCAATGCAAAATAGCTAAGAAGTAGCTCTGTTTTTCATTTAGAAAAATCATTTAATAAGCTTATATTTAAGACCATACAGTAGTACTTCCTTTCTCCATTTCTAAATTATTTTACTAGCTAGAGACTTTTGCCAAATATTTGTTTATATTACGGTATTCATATAGAAGCTGTTTAGTTAGGATAAACCTGGGATTACTCTTGATAAACTGTTATAAGATTGCAACTTGACTATTAATTTCTATAAGTTACCAGAAATGAATTGGAAATTTTAAAGCAAATGTTCATATAGTTCTTTTTTTTAAATACGTCAGTAACTAACGTTTTCTAGATGGATTATATGCAAAGAATAAAAATATTACAACCAACAATTTTCAGCAGAGGAAACTGAATATTTAAAAAGCCATTCAGAACATTCCATTTTAAAAAAATAAAATAAAATGCATGTTTAAATTTTTAATACCTGGCCAAAAAAAAAAGAGAAAAAGAAAAGTTAGGCCTGACTCTGGAAAGATAACATGGGTGCCAAAAAAAAGGTTCTCATAGACTAGGTACCACAGCAGAGGAAGCCCACATTCTCATAAAAATATTTAGTTTACCTGCATAACAGCATTAAGAAGCAGGAAAACACGGTTAAAAATGAAACAATGTTTAGAATACAATGTTTTAAACAGCACCTAGTGTTGGAAAGAAAGAAAACTTGCAGAATTGGTGACATCACCACTGCTGTTCACTGCTTAAGACTTTGATTATTATAACTAAGACAGCAAACTCTGTTAAGACTGATTTTATAGCCCATACTAGAACCTAAAACAAAGCACTTCCCTGCAATACAATGGCAAGAAACCAGAAAGGAAAATTCCAATTCAGCAGCATTATTATTGACAGCTTGCTACCTTACAGTTGTATTCTTGGACAGGCCTTTTTACTTAAAGGGATAATCTCTTTTTCTGTAATAGTCAGCCTAGTCTTCATTCTCTGTTCCTATCTGAAGAATCAGTACAATGTCAGGAAATAATCTCTTTCTTCTAAAAATTGACTCTAGCCTCATGTGTTTGGCATAATGCATTTTTTATCAGGGATAACAAAAAGGAAGAATGTGAGAGGCAAAGAGGAAAATAGGGAGGAATATCTGCCTAGTTGTTTGAGCCATGAATCCTGAAAGGCTTTGTGGTTGAAGTATTTGTAGAGTACTGTCATATCCCCTCTCCATTACCTTTTCTCAAAATTAAATACAGTGTATGTACACTAGTTCTTTCAATGTCTCTTTATAGGACTTTTGCCTTTTTTGCACCCATAGCACAATGCTGGTTTTTTCTCAGTTTGCAGCCAACAATTACTCCAAGATCTTTTTCAAAAGTACTAATACCAATACAGGTATTTGCCCCATCCTCTATCCCTGTATTTGGTTTTTGTTTCTTAACTGAAGAACTTTGCACTTGTCTCCTTTAAATTTCACATATCAAAGTCATTTTGTATTTTATTTTTGTCTTTTGGAAAATTAGCTATCCTATCTAATTTTGTGTAATCTGTAAAAACATACAAGTATTTCCTCCCATTCCTCATCCAAATCATTAGTAAAAATATTGAAAAGTAGAGGACAAAGATTGAATGTTGTGTTACCCCACTTAGTACTTCATTTTAATTTGATGAAAAACCTTGATAAGCACCTTATTTTTGACTTTTCATTTGTTTGATCAAGATTTTAAAGCCAGATATGTATTGATTTAATTATGCTGCCATCCAGTCTATCCTTAAGAGCTTGCTAATCAGAATATTTTATAATACTTTTCAAATGTTTTACTGCAATCAAGGTATATTATGATTACAAGATCCTGATGACAAACTACTAAGAAAATTGCCAGATCAATAAGTTAACATTAGTCTGGTGACATTTATACCTGACAAATCCATCTATTACTGACCTTCTAGTGATAACAAAATTATTTTCAAGGTGCTTACTCATCAATCACTTCATAATCTACCCTATAATCTTCCATGGAGTTGATATCACAGTGACTGCTTTGTTGTTTATTGAATCTCCTATTTCCCTTTTTTGAATAAAAGGACAATTGTCCTCTTCCACACATTTGGAAAACTCAGTCTCAAAGATAATAAATACAATTTAGCCAGGCTATTAGTAAGTTCCTTCAGTACCGTAGGGTGGTGGCCCATAAAGTTTAAGTACATTCAAAAGTAAACAGGTATTCCCTTGCCTTATTTCTATCAGTCTCAGTCTCAAGATCCTGACCCTTCATTCTGCTCTTCATGCTTGCCTGATAGAATACATTCTGTTTTGCTTCAGAAGACTGGGAGAAAAAAAAGGAGAGGGGGAATTCTGTGGCTCTGTCACTTGTTATCTCTGTTAAGGAAATTTGCAGCACTTGGCGAAAGGGTAAAAGGCAATTATACTTTATTTTCAATTCCAGAATTGGGAGAAGTATAACACAGCATTTCTCTCTCTACCTAGCTACACTCTCCTCCCTACAACATACTACTACAGGTTGTTCTTCAAGGTGCTGTGAGTTCTGCCACTTGTATTCTTGATCCATAGAACTCTGACTGGCCGAGGCCACCTGGGAGGCGGCATATGGTTGGGTCCAAGTGGTGGTAATGCCTCTTTGCAGGAGGAGGGGGTTCCACCTGCCTTGAAGAAGGTGGTGATACATTCCCCTCCTCAAGAGTATTTAATTATGGAAAAATAGTGAGATAAAGGAATGGGACATGGTCCTATGACACAAATAATAATTAGAGATAATTAAAATCAGCACTGAAATTTTGCAAGAAAAAACTTGCAAAGTACTTACGGGATAATTTTTTAATTAAATTTCAAGACAAGAATAAAAGCTACGAAAAAACAAAAAACTACAAAAAAGAAAAAGAAACTAAAAAGATGTGAAAACAGAAGAGAATTTTTTTTTAAAATTTACAGAAAGATGTGGCTTCCAACTTTTAACAGCAAGGATATACAAAAATTTCCATAGTCAATCTCTTACTCTGTATTAAACCAAAACCACATTATTTCTATAAATCATTCCACTTTAGCACATAATAAAAATCACTAAGTACAGTTATTCCTCCCCCTTATATTAAAATTTAAAAAAATTCATATAGACATCTTAAACAACTTCACCCCCCAAAAGGTAACACATATTTAATTATTCCCTTTCTACTACTATTCTATACATTTCTATCTGCTATATTAAAAATCAAATTAAAAAGTACATAAATTGTCTGCCATTATACTTAATAGTTAACATCAGTCAAACCATTAAAGCAAACCAGATAAACATTCCTTAACCCTTATCCCACTTCAAAATAAACCAGAGCATTTACACATCCCAATATTGACAGAGCTTTTCTTTCGAAAAAAATCAAACAGCCCAACTGCCCCCTCAAAAATTCCAGCTTCTCTTCAAAAAAACCTCCCATACATAATAACCCCTTCTTTTTCCTGACATTCCACCAGGAAGTCAATTTCACTTATTGCTTGCAGATCAATCTCTCCCTTAAATTTCTCCAACTCCACTATCCAATCTTCATCCAGCATTTCAACAGAAATCCCAATCTCATTCACTTGTGAGAAGGCTAAAAAATTGTGGGATCAAATATGTGCTATTATTCAAAAGATCCTCCAAGTGGACTTACAAAAAATACCAGAACTGTTCCTCTTGGGTTTGATGGAGAAGAAACTTGAGAAACAATATGGAACTCTGCAATATATGATTACAGCAGCAAGACTTTTATGTGCATGATGTTGGAAAGATCCACAAATACCTACAGTGGAAGACTGGCTTATTAAACTAACCGATTTGGCCCAAATGGCTAAATTAACAGTGTTAATAAGAGAAAACACTGTTTCTGGATTTATTTCCACTTGGCAACCACTTTTAGATTACTTGCTTGTGCTAGAAAAAAATGAAGTTTTGATTTTGGGTTTTAGTGTTTAAATGGTTTGTTTTGATGGAAATAATGTTACTAAAGTTTAATCAATGGTATGAGATTGTATTGTAAACTTATTCATATCTGTATTAGAGAAAGTCAGAAGTCACTTTCTGTTTCTGTTTTCTATCTGCTTGCACTTTTATAGTTTTTTCTTTTTTCTTTAGTACTGTGCTCTAGCTTTTCTATATTCTATATTTTGTATTTTAATTATACTTTGAAAATTAATAAAGTTCTTATTTTTAAAAAAAGGAATCCCAATCTCACTTTTAGAAGAAACATTTCTATCACTGTTGAATTCCTCAATTTCATCCACAACATCCCCAACCTCACACATTTTAGATCTCATATTTTCCACAATGTCCTGAATATCTTGCATAAAAGTTTGGTAGAAGTCAGAAGAAATCTGTTTAAAATCTTCCATGTCTCACACAGTAGATTATGGCACCCCCTAGGAGCTTAACCAGCAAAAGTTGAAGATATGGAAACGTTCTGAAGTATGTTTCCACAAAGTGAAAGTGAGATAAGCAGACAGTTCCCCAGGGAAAGCAGAAACAGAAAGCTGAAGGTTCAAATTAGTTGATTCAACGTGTAGGAAAATGCTAATATCTTCAAATTTAATACAAAAATAATAACTGGAAGACAGTTTACTCTCAACCCTCCTTTATATTTGGAAGGAAAACGAAGTTTTAAAAAGTAATCCCAGAAATAACGATAAACGCCAAGAGAGCCAGCTTCTCCTCACTGTAGAAAGCCTCTCTCGGGGTACACATACTTTAAAAAATATATAAATTTGGTGATTTAGAAATGGGGTGGCCAGTCTTAGTGTCCCTTTAAGGCTACAGCGTGGCTTGGAAAACGATGATGGCCCCACCTCCCAGCTAAAAGCTCTTACCAGTTGAATTCAAAACACTATTTGTGATCTTCTGGCTGCAAGCAGCCGTCCGGAGGACAGATGGGATGATTCCAGGTATACTCCTTTATCCGGAGAATGTTTCTGGCCTTCAGGAAAGCCTGCCTGGGCCCAAAAAATCTGCCATGTTGTCAGCTCCACCCACTTAGCCTGCAGGCACAGCTGCTCAGTCCGCCATTCCCCACCAGAGGCCATGGGATAATTTTTCAAATTGCTAAATCATGCTTCTCTCAAACCATTCCAGACAACCTAGCCTAGTAACATGAGCTCTAATATATCATACAGTTGGATTACAGCTTAACTGTAGCTTATTGGTACTCTCTGAGCTTGGTTGTTTGCTTGCAGTTGTTTCATTACCCAACTAGGTAACATCACTAGTGCTTATAATTGTCTGCCTTACGTTTTCTTGGATCTCGGTGTTCACTGCATGAAGCTATTCAAGGGGTCACAATGGCCAATGGCCTAGTATGAGGTACCCTTAAATGCATCCCAGAGTAATTTGTTGCCGAATGTTTCCACCAGAAAAAACACATTCACAGACACAATTGACAGATAAAATAGAAACATGTTTGGAATCAAGTGATATCAGTGACATAAAAGAAGAGCATAAGAAGTGTTCATTGTACAGTATTCATATTTATTATAGGAGAAAGTGCACTATCTAAAAGGTATTTCCTTCATAATAATTAATTAATCCTGCCAAGTTAAATACATCATTTGTAACTAACCAAGTATTAGAATATATTAGCAGGCTTAGGAAAAACCCAAAGTTTGCAGAAATAATAATAGAAAAATCTTAGTATGCAATGGCCACAGAAAGCTGAATATCCTGGAAAAGAACACAACTAGCTAGTTGGCATTCTCAGCAAGAACATCGAGCAACATTTTGTTATTGGTTGGCCCCACTTTTTGTTTCTTCTAAGCACCAAAGAATGATAAACAATGGTCACAAATATTTTGAATGGCAGGAACAAGATCTAAATCTGTACTGCATTTGATGTGAACCTGAATTATTTCTCATTTACAAATAAGTCAAATTTTCAATGGAACTGTAAATGTAGCTAATATTTCAGAGCAGTCTGACTTTCTCAAAATAATATATCCATACCAACTGATCCTCTTAAGAGAAATGTATTCCAACAGTAAAGTTCTTCATCAAAAATAATCATGTTTACATGTTGAAATGAATAGGTGGTGTTCAGTCATACTGGTTCTAATTATCATGGATACTTGTAAAATACAGGTAGTCTAAAATTATTATTCTGGAAGCTTTTCAGAACCAGTGAAGAAACATATTACTTACCACTAGCATCATCTGTGTGTACCTGAAATCTAGAACAAGTTTATTTACCTCCAACTAAGAAAATAAAATCTTCGTATTAATATCCTCAATATGAACTATACCAGAGCAAAATCTTGTTAGTTACCTACCACTTTTTCTACAATGCTGTAAAAACATATTTAGAACAGCATGTGTTTAAAAATGCAAGCACAGTTTTGGAAACACAAACAATGAAATATCTGCACTGTTTATCTCAATAAACATCTGTGCTGTAAACAGAGCAGTGGTATCAACACAAATTCCTTGCTGTTGGAGGACTAGAATGACTGCCTCTATTATTCAGAATTATTTGGGGCGTTCCAAGTTATATTTCCTACTCCAAGGTTATAACTTTATAGGTGGAAATGGGTCAAAACTAAACTGTTGTAGAGACAGCACTTATTACTGTCTCCTTATTGTTTACCAGCCTTTGTATGTTTCTTAATGAACAATGCAATAAACACAGTGTTCACAGTGTTAAATCATGTTCCCCATGGGAACCGTCTGTATAACAAGATAAAATTATCACATTATAATAACTAAATATGCATCAGGCAAATGCATGCTTCAATTAATCATCAAAAGTTTGCAGTGCCATTTTAAGTCTTAATTAAGAAGGATGTTCAATGACTCTTCCCATTCCACACCACCACTAGCCGCTTTTCAATTTAAAATGAATGATTTACGAAAGAGGATGCTACCAAAAAGTTAATGAAAGTCATTTTGGCCAACTTGCCCACAAATTACATTCCCCCCTCCCCACTTTATTTTGCAAGAATACAATCACCACTATGAAAGAATTTTAGAATTTAAACATAAATTAATACTAGCTAATCCTATTTTGTTTAACGAAAACTATATATACTAGGCCTCATCTTTTTCCTAATAAGTGCTGCATTAGGTTTTTTAAAATTATTATTTCAATAAACCTATTGCTCTGTTTTTTAATTTGCAAGGGAAACTGTAAGATGAATAATATAGATGTGTTTTATCATTAGCTAAAGTTAATTATTAGTCTAACACATCAAATTCAATCTAATTTAATTAGATTCTAAATTAGATTCTAATTTAACACTATTCTGACAATTTTTCTGCATACTTAAAATATCTGTAAATATCCAATATTGCACAAGGGAAAAACAATTTCAGTTCATGAAGATTTCCCTTTCCCTCCTTCAGTTCCTGGGCTCCCCCAAAAGCCTCTCCAGCCAGAGGGGTATCTTCAGAAATTTATGAACCATTTTCTTGTTGGGCTATAACATTCTGGCTGTAACATTCTGGATATTTGACTAGTATGATGCTAGTCAAATACTGTAGAGACCACAAGGCAATGATTCCACTTTCTTCTGTTGGGTCTTGTCTGAAAGGTAGTCCAGGGGAATGGCTTATGGCGTATGGTTCTACACATAACTACCTACCGAGCTACCAAGCAGCACCCTTTAGGAGTAAGCAGTGTTACACAATTCACACACTATTAAGAACTAGAAAGCCACAGAAATTAATGTTTGCTTTGAGACATTGACAGGGTGCAACAAGGTGCTTTGGAGTGGAGGTAGGTATGTTGTTGGCATCACCTTAATTCAAAAGCATCTTTTCCTGGGAGTGCGGGGCTACTGTACAACCCAGGAAAAGATATAGCTTCTTTAAGAAGGCACTGACAAAAGCAGCACATACACTCATGCCTGCTACAATTTTGGACTTAAATACATATATTAATCCAGAAGATCTTAAAGTTTAATATGCAGTCAAAACCAGAGACATTTATTTGGGACTGATGGATAAACAACTGGAAAAATCATATGGAACTTTATTTTTATATATGCTAACTGCAGCAAGACTTTTATATGCTCAAAGGTGGAAAGACTTGATATTACCTACAAAGGAAGAATGGATGGTGAAGTTGATGGAATTGGCTGAGATGGCAAAATTGACAGCTTTGATCAGAGAAAAGCCATTGACTAATTTTATGGGGAATTGGAAGCCCCACTGGGACTTTTTGCATGAAACAGAAAAGAATGAAATTATGATATACAGCCAACATTTAAAAGAGCTTTTCTGTACCATTCAGACATCAATGACTGCCTTCGTGTATCCTCTACCTATTATTCAGCCACCGCTGACAAAGATATGGCTTTGCCCACCACTGACCTTAAGCAAAATAACACAAGGAAGGAAACTTGAAGGCAAATGCTAACATGAAAGAAAAATGACATCAGGAGACTTGCAAGGGAGATAAGCCACAAGTAAAGGGGATATAATTTACAGATCCTTGCCCACATATCTTTGAATTCGGAATTCTGTTTTTTATACAACAAAAGCAAATACGGATCTGCCACATTCACATATTCTTTAAACCCAGACCTTCTAGACCAGAGTTTCCCAAACTGGGAGGTGTACCTCCCTTGGGGAGGTGGAACCAGAGGCCATGGGAGGTAAAGAACCTTTTAGTTACATTGTTTATTGTTGCAATAAATCCACCTTTCCCAAAGTTTCATTATACAGGTAGTCTTCATTAACAACTGCCTTGTTTAGCAACAGTTTGAATTTATGATGGTGCTGAAAAAGTAACTTTACAAGCGGCCCTCGCAGTTACAACCGTCACGGTAACCCCACTGTCACATAATCGAGAACCAGGCGCTTTACAGCCAGTGGGTATTCACGACTGTTGCAGCATCCTGCAGTCACGTGATCACCATTTTCACATTTCACAGCTGGCTTCTGACAGGCAACGTCAATGGAGAAGCTGGCAGTAAAACTGCAAGTTGCAGTGACAAGGTGTCTTACTTAACGACCATGAGTGATTTGCTTAATGACCGCAGAGGACTGAGTTTGTAAGTCTGGCGTGGTCATGTGATGTTTCGTGTAACAACCGCATCACTTAGTGACAACAGCTGGTCCCGATTGTGGTAATTAAGCGAGGACTACCTGTATTGTTTCCATTGTTCATTTATGTTCATTCTGGATTTTTAGGGGAGGTATGTGTTGGCATTTCTTTGTTTTTTGCTCGGACCAAGCCACTGGGTTACCATGGTAATTGAGTACTTTCTTAAGTATCGGCAGGGTGAAGAGGTCAAACTTAATTGTCCTCAATTTGGGTGTTAAAAGCTGCATTGCCTGGGGGAGGAACCTTGCCTGGACTTGTTTTAGTTTCAGTTTCCTTCTTTCTACACAGTCTCCTCCTGTCCTCTCTGAGCATGTGTGTGAATGCACAGCTTGCAAAATATGTTTTTGTGCTTTCTGTAAATACATTTATTTTTATAGAAATGCCTGGTGTGTGCGATTTTTCTGATCTCTCAGGCCTGGTGTGTTTTCCAGCACACTCTGCCACAGTATGTACATTAAGATTACACCAAAGAGAGGTATGATGGCAAAAAGTTTAGGAACCCCTGTTCTAGTCAGGAGTGTGAATCTTAAAATCACACTGAATTTCATTATAGCCTAGAAGACTGCAGCTATATATAGTTTCTAAATTATTTCACAAAACATGAGAAATCTTTTTTGCTAAATGTTGATTTTGTAGTAGGTCTATTTGTGCCCCTAAATAAATCTGTAGACTTAAACAGACATTGTTAATACAGCAGTGGACAAAATCCAGCTCTCATTAGAGCAAGCCAGCATGGAGATGACAATAGATCATGGCAGTTGAAATCAAAAAGTATTTAAAGTCACATTGCCCACCCCTGTTCTAAAGAAGAGGATTCTTCTGTCTTTGTAACTGTAAGTTTTAGATATACACTATCTAGCCAAAATTAAGCAATTTTATCCACCACAATTTTCAGTAAGAAAATTAAGAATTAAGCTTGTACTGAAGTCTCTTGCTGTTAGGCAAAACTCACTGATTAAGGAATGGAACTGTATGGACAACTCCAGAACATTCTGTTTCCCCTCCGAATAATGTTGAGCTTCCACTCAGTCCATGACTTTCTAGAGGCAGTTTAGTTCTTTCCCAAAGTAATTTTAAGTGCAACTATGGAATTGGTCTGCAGTGTTCTATTCCTGAATTTTTAATTCATCAGTATAAAACATTTTATGAACATTATCTTAGAAAAGCAAAACTTGTCCTTGAGAACATTACAAAGTAAATAATTTACCTGCTGGTGGCTTTATAAAAGGTGGTGGAATTAATGGTACGATAATGGGTACATTGCTATGTTCCTTTGACCCTGCTGGTGAGTCTGAGATTCCATTTCCTGTGGTAAGCCCTGGATAGTTTGTGTTTATATTGTACGATGAAGTAACACTGTCTTCAGGTAATTTTGTTTTTGGCAAAGAATTTTCTGTAAAGAAAACAGAATTAATTATAAAATACATTACAACTTTTGATCAGATATATTTATTGGTTGCCAGCTTAATTAACAACTGAGCAGGTAATACATTATTTTATTTAGCCAAAACTAACTGTGTGAGGAATCTAGGATGCACTCAATTTGTAGTTTAATGTATCAGTAAATCTTTCCAAAACTGCACTTAGTGATATAGTGTTCAGGTGCAATAGGAAACATAACTGAGCTCTCACATGAACCATAATCAGAGTTTTAAAAACTGATAGCATCTAACCACATTCATAAACTGCATTAATTATGCCAAATTTTTCACTTTCAGAGTGAAGCCCCAAAGCTAAATTGGACAAGACCAACATTTTATAATAATATTATATAAATAATATTTCTCATTTAAATAGTACATTAAAATGTAAGAGATCAAGTGATCTATTTACAACAATTTGAGATGTATGTGATACACTCGTTATATCCTTAAATAGTTAAACTTCAATTATGTGTCTTGATTAATAACTGCAAAAATTACTTGAGTAATATTAAATATGCCTGTTTTGACATAATAGTAAATTTTTACCAAGACAGCCAAGAAGCACATTCAGAGTTTGTGTTCACTTACAACAATAAACTGAATTCTAAGAAACCTGTTCTTCCTGACTTAGCGAGTACGCTAGCATGTTTTTCAAGCCTCCTGACTTGATTCCTCCAGCAAGCAGTGATTAAATAAAGCAGGCATCTGTATCTATCTTTGCTTAGTGTAAAAATGGTCAAGTTGGTGCCTTCTAGACACTGTAGGAAGAGAGTTGTGCTAGTCTATGGTAGACAAAAATCAGAAGTCTGGTAGCATATTTTCAGATAAACAAAATTTTATTTAGAGACATGAACTTTTTTGTGAGCTACAGCTTACTTCATCAGCAGTATCCAGTGGTTAGACTGATGTGAGATTTAAATTGGGATAAAGTGGGGGAAGGGGAAAGAGGGGAAGACTGGGTGGTTATGCAAATTACAGCTAAAACAGATTACAAGTACCTTATCAATTAACAGTTGTAATTTGTTAAAAATCCACTGAGTTTGTTGAAAAGTTTGGAAATTGCCTTAAACCTTTTCATCTACGAAAGTTCAGCAATCTCTAACTAAATTGTGCTAGCAAAGTTTCTTTTTTCCAGTTTCTTTGGGATCTGTAATGGACTGTCCTGGAAGGTTGAAATACTTTGTTATTACTTTGTCCTTGGTTTGAGTGCTGACATCAAACTTGTGTTCCTATGTGGAATCCAGAGGGGCATTGCTGGCAGATGATGGCATATATCACATTAAAGGAAGAGTATGTGAAAGTCTGTGATGGTGCTTCTGGTATCAATTTGGGGGCAAAGTAGACATCTGGGTTTGTTGCAGGTTCCCAGGGGAACAATTGGAGCAATAGATCGTTGAACTTATATACAACAAAAGATTTCAGGCTATCTCAACAAACACAATGGATTTTAAATTACCATTGTTAATTGATAAAGTACTTGTAATCTGTCTCACATGTAACTTGCATCTAAATAACCACCTTGTCTTCTGTCTTCCCCTCCTTTCCCCTTAACCTCATCCCAATTTAAATCCTACATCAGTCTAGTCATTCCACTGCATCTTGTGAAATGAGATATAGCTTGTGAAAGCTTAGTCTTTTTATAAAATGTGTTAGCCTGAAAAGGCGCCACCAGACTCCTCCTGATTTTTTGTGCCCTCTAGACATTTTGGACTTCAGCTTCCATCAACTCCAGGGTTAAAATTTTAAGTCTAAATCTTCTAGAGGACATTCTTGTTCAATTTCCATGTGTGCAAGGATCTCTGGCTTGTTCCTCTCTTAATAAATCAGATTTATAAATTATTGGCTTAGTACATATAATCTTGATCAGCATTTCCCAACCTGGGTGACTTTGAGATGTGTGGACTTCAACTCCTAAAACTCTTAGCAATGGCCATGCTGGTTGGGGAATTCTGGGAGTTGAAGTCTATATATCATAAATTGTTCATGATGAGAAACACTGCTTTTGATAAAGTTTCTGATTTTGTCACTTTATTAACATTAAATATCTTGAAAAATCACATGTATTTGATTCTCTAATATTAAAGAGAATACAGCCTAAAATTTGGAGAAGGAAGAAATTTCTATAAGAATAAGTCCAAGACAGTCACATTTTGCTTAAATAGAGAATTTATTTAAAATCAGAGGACTGATAAAAAGGAAATTAAAAAGGGAAATCAAGAAAATCAGGATGATTGGGGTTTATTCAAAACTACAATAATAGCTCAGATAAAATGTCCACTGTAGGTCAGGAAAAGTGCAGCCTAGTGCAAGAGATTGCAAGCATGTATAATGAGTTGTGTCAAGAAAGCTATTAGAGAAGACTTCTTTAAAAAGTGAGTCTTGCTCTAATGTGGGGAACCAAAGGGGCCCAAATTGATAAAAACAAATCCTTAGAAAGGATTCTGAGCAGCATACTGTTAGCATTAAGATCAGCAATTTACAAATGCATCAGAAGCAAAAAAGTTTGGTGCTGGGATGATTGGTCTTTAGATGATAAAGATATGTAAAACAGAATTAAAGAAAGATACAACAGAAAATGTAAATAATTGTTTTAGTTGCCTTCACTTAGGAAGACATAGAGTTATCTGATACCTGAACTGATGTTTCCACAGAGGGAGCCAGAAGAACTGTGGGAAATAGTGACAAGATGAGTTTTAGACCGTAATGACAATGTAAAAAGAAACAAATCAACAGACCTAAATGCTATATATCTGAGAGTTCCTAAAGAAGCAAAATATTACATTGCTGGTTTTCAAAAAGAAATATACTCCTAATATAATAGGGCTGTCAGATCTAGGGTATAAAATTATGGATGACAGGTATAAAAAATTCTAATCAGTGGTTATGTAGATTTTTGTAGCCCAGATTTAGAAGCTCAGTAAGTTTCTATTACCGATTTTTAAAAAGTGTTCCTGATAATTGTAGGTCCAGCTAACATAACTTCTGTTCTGAAAATATTGTGGAACTGTTGGGAAAAGATCATGCACACACTGATATGCATTCATATACTCATACATGTACTTGAAAACCCAAATCTGCCCGCTGTTCCAAACAGATGAAAACACCATGCTAAGATTATCCCATTCCACATGAGGGAAAACTCAGTGAAAAGGCTTCTCTTTTTCTCTAAGCAACAGAGCAGGGGTCAGAATGAGGGGGTGCAAGGACCTGACCAGCACAGCTTGAAGACCTAGGAAGTACATTTGCACTTGCAAATCCTCTCTCTCTCTCTCTCTCTCTCTCACTCACACACACACACAGAGTCCATTCAAACTCCACACAAAGGATTTCTGGAAGGAGGCTTTACCTGCCATTCACAATGCTGTTTCTCCACTATTAACAGAAACACAGAATGAACAATCTTTTCTCTATTTCCCCACCTGTGCATAATCTCATTGCTAATGATAATGTTTTTCAAGTGCTAAAATAGGGCCATGCAGAAATATCCAGCACAGAGCTTTTCCAGAATTGGTAGTTTTAGCAGCTGAACTGGAAGATGCATTAAGGGGGCTCTATGATCAACCATAGAGTTTGTTGATAGTAATGTAGCTTGCAGAGTGGCTGGTAATATTCTTAAGGGCTGAGCTGCCTGTGAACAACGATATTTTAAGAAGAGACAAGTGGCTAGCGGCAAAACAGTTGTTCAAGGATCGTGGGTTGCAACTTGTAACACAACAAGACCAGTTAAAAAACAAATCAGAGAACCATTATAAATACTCCATTTTCACAGCAAAGAGGTGTAAACAATGGGATCCTTCAATCTCTTTAGTTACCTGTGCTTTTTCATACATACATGATTTGAAATTAGGGTTTAATTGTCTGGAATGTGCAAAACATTCTGGAGTGTGTCAGTGCAAATAAAGCATCTGTCTTCAAACGGTTAAAGCAGCCGCATCTTTTGCAAGTCTCATGCAGCTGCTTCAAAAGTCCCCAACCGTGTCTCCATGTGTGTTGGGAAAATGTGCTGGAAAAGACTGGCAATGTGATCAATAGGCTAGAGCATTCTCTCCTACAAGGTTACATTTAGGATGTTTTAGAGGGTCATGGTAGGGGTTTATAATAATATTATGCACAATAATTTTATCACAATAATGCAATACCATAATGTGATATTGCATTGCTACCAATTTTGTTGTTTATTCGTTTAGTCGCTTCCGACTCTTCGTGACTTCATGGACCAGCCCATGCCAGAGCTTCCTGTCGGTCGTTAACACCCCCAGCTCTCCCAGGGACGAGTCCGTCACCTCTAGAATATCATCCATCCATCAGGAACCAAAAATGGACAGCATCAAAAGCAAAGTGATTTTGCTCAGTCCTCCATTCACAATTTATGAACTAACTTCTCCCACAGCCTCAATTCTACAGGAGCCTTAATCAGATAATAAATAGTTTATTACCTGTTCCAGCAGTTAAAAATGAATATAATTAATAACCAATCAATACAATTTAGTATTTTACACTAACAATATAAGGGCAATTGAATAATAAGTTGACAATTTATTATGGATAAAGTGCAAAAGATATCTGAAGCTACCATACAAGCAATCAAATATGAAACAATAATATATATGAATTTAGCACATTATTCATTTCAAAAAGAGAAAGGCAAGTGGTTCAAGGAAAAGTACGCTGAATTCAATGAGGGAAAGATAAAGCAGGAATTCAGAGAGCGGCAGGGGGGATGGATGACAGAGATTTCAAGAAGTTATTCTTTCTAGATTTCAGCAATATCTTGCCACAACAAAGACAGACAGAATTTTGGAAGTTTTCTGCCACAACAAAGAGGAAGAGAATTTGACAACAGGTAGCATTTACACACACAGAGACACACATGAAGGGGGAATACCTTTTTCAGAGGGATTGCCTCACTTGAGAATGGGGAACAAATATATTGTTTTGGAATATTTATATATAAATAAAGACCCCCTGGTGCATAAGGCTAAACAGTAATCATACTCCCAAAGAAAAAAAAACACAAAAGCAACAGCAGAGCTCATCCAGCCTCCTGACCCAAATACCTGGGGAAACAGCAAGGTCTTCAACTGGGGCCATCCAAATCTCCAGGGGGATGCTCTCCCAGAGGGCAGGCACTACCACCAAGAAAGCATGACTCCAGGGTCCAACAAGATGAGATTGTTAGATTAAAAGGACCCGCAACATACTCTCTCTACAAGATCTGGTGTGGTGAACAGAGACAATGGGAGGAAGGTGGTCCCACAAAATGTCTGTCTCTGTGCCATGAGGGGCTTCATAGGTAATAAGCATCATCTTGAATTGCCCTCAGAAGCCTACTTGGTGGAGCAGCAGTCTGATATGGGTGCCAAAAACTGCCTGTTCCATTGCATTCTGGACCAGGGAAAATGCTGGACCAGGTGACTTGGTTGGGTTAATGGCTTTTTTCCTGGCCTGAAAAAAAAGAGTTGCCAAAAACTTAGTGGCCCTGAAAAGATTTTCCAGACTCCTGATTAACAAAAAAGGAAACGTTGTTGACTCGTTTAAAAGCATAATCCTACTGCTTTGACTAAAGAAAGGAATGTCCTAGGAGGAGACACAGGAGAATTAGGAACATTGTCATATGGGTTTATCCTTCCCACACCTGTCATTGTTTTATTGAGACCCCACAATCAAAAATGTAAAATGGGAAAAGTTGAGTAAGTTATCCTTAAGTCCTTTTAATATCCTTTTTATTCCAATTGCTGCATACTAAATTGCTCCTTAGAGGAGGTCACGGAAGGGGCTAGTGAGGGCATCCCACACCCCACTTCTCTTCAAACTGAGGGTCTTTTCCCAACTAGATATGCCAGCCAGACTCCTAGTGCATAAGGGCATTAGTTTTGCTGTAGAAGGAAATTGTTGCCTGTAATCAGTGCTTTTAACTTGTTAGCTTAACCATAGTACTAAGGTTGCATAAACATTGAGCCACTTTGGGGACACAATTTAGAGGGCAGGAACAAATCACCTAATACAGTGGTGGCATGCTGTTAGAGCAGCATAGATTGTGATCTATATTAACTCTTCCAAAGAATTAACTGGAGACTAAAATATTATCTTCCCCTTCCCCTACTCTATTATATAGCCACAATTTTAAAAAAATTCTGCAGCCAATTACAATGAAACTGCACCAATAAATAAAACCATAAATCAAGACCAAACTAGACTTTCCAAGGTAGATTTTCAATGATGACGGTGATGATAATTAAAGCAGAAAGATAATTGAAATGATGGCTATAGCATGTATGGAGAGTGAATAGTTCCCCCTTGCTGTGTTCAAATAAAAAATATAAATGGCAGCAGTATAAGCTTTCTGCCTCACCCATCATGACCCTGATCTCCTTCCCCCAACATTAGTGACTGTTGTTTTAAAGGGGGAAAAAAACTAGACTTATTAAATTGAACAATACTGTATATTTAATATCCTGTCTAGCTTTGTGCTAAGATACAGAGGTGCACAGCTTAAAGTCCCAGGGTCACATACAGCCCACAAAAGCCTTGAGTTGTAGCTCCCAGAGATCTCCAGAAATAGTTACCATTGACATTTCATTTTTAATGGGTTAGAAAGTGAAAATTAAATTCAAGACTGGATAGTATTCATATAAAATTATTTAATTTTAATTAAATGTAAACAAAATAAAATAAATGTACTTTTTGTCCTGTCCTATCTAGTGTTGGGAGTGTGCATTCCTCCCCCACTGCAAATTATGCAATAATTAAATGCAACCCGCAGCTGTGAATTCTGTTATTGGGCATGAAGCAAAGGATGTATCACTCCATTCTCATTATAAGTAAACTTTTGCATTTCACACAAAAAATGAACACCAACAAAGAGCTAAGAAGAACGAAAAAGTTTTCCTCTTAAAGCTCTTCCAGACAACCAGCCTCAAAATTCCGGGCACAAACATCCCAAGAGAACTTCAATTCAATTCTACTTCTACAATTTAAGATGCTAGGACAGTGTGGGAGTCAATGAAGATGCATTGATAGTGGCTGAGCCAAAACCAAGCAAATCATATTGTGGCTTCGTGCAATATGTGAATCCAATTAATATCCTATGTATCTCAATTTCGAGGGTCATTTTTTTCCTTTTTTCTCCCCTGCCCCCATCTATCCATCACACCATTAGAAAGTTGGAGTGTTCAAGTCAAACTGGATTATTCTAACCTTACTAGAAGTATTCCAGTGCTTTCCCAATTGTTCCAGAAGTGTTTCAAGTTGTGTACTGAGCAAAAATGAGGTCATTTCAAGGTTGAAACTTTGTCGGAATGCTTAAAACAGCACCACAGTGCTATCCATATGGTTGGAACAGCTGTTCTGAACTCAGGACAGAGCATGTTAAACTTGAAAAGGAGAACATTAGTAAACAATTTGACTGTTCTTTCTCCACCAATACGTTCCATACAGACTAGATTATCACTTTGCAGTAAGGCATGATTTGTTTTAAATACCATGTATTGAATGTATGATAGTAGCCTAGTTTACCCATGCTAATTACAAATTACAAAAAGTGGGTTCATGCATTACACTAAATCAAAACTACACAAACCACCCTGTGTATTAATGCAATGCATGAACCCAGACAGTGATTACAGTATCTGCCCAGAACAACTAGATTTGAAAATGCAGCCAACAGGAGACACCCTTAACAGGCGTCTAAAGCTAAAGCAAGAGACTTGGAAAAACTCACCGGTGTCATAACTCTTTCAATTCTTTTTTCATTACCCACTTACTGACTGAAAATACTATCTGTTGTAACTACTGATCCTTAGTTATTGTTACCTTGACTTTTTCTTAAACCTGTGTAGCTCTGCAATTTAAATCACAAATGTTCTGGTTCTCAGCATAAGCCTGACAGAGATAAGGTTTACAGCAAAACCAGCAGCAACAATAGTTTAAGAAAGCTATAGTAATGCATGGTTTGCTACATGACATGTGAACTGACCAACATCACGCACTGACAAACCATAGTTAAAATAAACATGGCTGGCTATGATATGTAAACCCGAACACTGTGTTGCAGTTGTTTGGCTATTCCTGGGATTAGCAGACAGAATTTCCTTATCACTCACTCATCATTACTCACTTTAACTTTGTCTAAGATATGATTCTGAAGAAGAGACCACCATCTCTCACAAGTTCTCAGATCTGTATGTTCTTCATCCTCTGTATACTTGAACTTCAGCAGTAGTAAGAGGATAGGCATTTTTCCGCTCACAATCCCATATAGTGGCTATATGAAGTGGAAGGGATGGAAAGAGTAACTAAATCTGTGGTGGCCATAAACACCAAGCAGAGATAGTAAAAAAAATGGACACTGAATTATATTGCTCAATGATACTTTTTAAAAGTTCATTTTTATAAATAAGGAAAAAAACTCAAAAGGAATGCAGATTATTTCCCATCTCTGATGCACCAGACATGACCAGCAGTATGGTTTCACCTGTTTACCTATTTGTAGTGTGCAAGAAGTTGCAAGGTGTTAGTAAGAATTACTGTGTAGCATTACACCCTCAGTATGGAAGAATCCAAAACTGAACAGAAATGCTGAAACAAAAGGACTCATAGAGCCAAGCAAAGGCAGGGCTATGAGCTATTGCTGTGCAGAAGACAAAGCCTGGAAGGCAAAGGATTCTGATCTACAGATGCAAAGCTGTAAATGATTGTTACGCCTGAAGTCTGTGCTCTGCTGATAATGACTTCTGACTGCTGTGTTGTGACACAGAAAATTTCACTACTTTGATCTGAGTTAAGGTTTTTTGCAGAGGAGGTTGCAGGTTTCTAGTAAATGTTTAGGTACAACTAATTTTTCTTCTTTTCAAACAAGACCCTCCTATGGCCAGTCCCTAGAAGGCTGTACAACAATGTTTCCCAAGAGCTTGGCCCCTGAGGAAGAAAAGAAAGGAAATGTGTTTGCTTTTTCTCCTGATTTTGCCAATACCCATACATAGCCATTTGAATTGTGGTTTCTTAGAGTTGGTTATCTGAGTTAGAAATATTGCTGTTGCAGACCCATATTACTATTTTATTCAACACTGTGCTTTGCTCCTCCTTTTATCTGCTAGAAGACACCATCATGAATATGTATGAAGCCACCTTTAAGACTCTGTTATAATAAAGCAGAATTCCACCTAAGTAAATTTGGGAAGTTGTTATGGCTACTTTCACCTAAGTAAATTTGGGAAGTTGTTATGCATGAACAAACAAACATTAAATGTCATTTTACCTTTGAGAACAGAAATGTGCTGTCGGCTCTCCCCATCTGTAGAGTAATTCCTGAATTCAATATCTTCTCCATCTTTTAATTCAACCTTATCATAACCATACCAGCCAAGGAGCTCATTCATAGTGTTTTCTGCAAAATTCTGAAAGAGAAGAATTACCTACTTATTTATGCAATCAATAATCATTTAGAACCAAAAGATGAAGGCATAAATCAAAATCTATTTGCACCGTACCGTGAAATAGCAGCTTTGTCCCACCTACTCTAGACTAATGTTCATTTATCAAGTCACATACATAGAATGTAAAGCATTTAAATCTTTGAATGACATATGTAATTATGACAGGTCGGCATGAATTTGTAATTTAAAGAAAAATATGAGAGGGAAGAGAGCTATTTATCATTCCTTGCACATGAATTGATAGTCAGCAATATATTTAACACATATTTTTCATAAACCTTTATATCCTGTGCTTCTATAAAGTGTTTAAAGCACACCAGGAAAGCAATAAAAGAACAAGGATTGTTTCCCAGTCACTAGTCAATCAATCTCACCATATTACAGGAATTCAAACTGGCATATAGGCCATCACTTCAACCGAAGACTTATTTAAACCAAATCTGATAAAATAAACATGCAGATAATTTTAGAAAATAATGCAGATATTTTAAATATTATTAGAAACCACTAATTCCCACACTCATATATTATTCTTCCTGAGTGATCTTAGCAATTTCTTTTTCATTTGGTAAACATTATGGGGCTCTGGGTTGACAGCAATTGTCTTTTAAAAATATTTGTCTTGCTTTTTTACCAAACCCTTTTTATCTTTCAGATAGACTGTCCCACTTTTCTACTAACTGTAAATAGTTTTCTTTATTCAAGTAAACTAATATATTGTTTCCTTTCCACTTGCACAACGGCAGTTTCCCACTCTCTTCCCACCTGCTATTGGCAATTAACATAGATCTTTCAACGCTGAAATGGTATGATCATGAAAC
Source organism: Candoia aspera (assembly GCF_035149785.1). Classification (NCBI taxonomy): domain Eukaryota; kingdom Metazoa; phylum Chordata; class Lepidosauria; order Squamata; family Candoiidae; genus Candoia; species Candoia aspera. Next base: position 106,051,496 of record NC_086153.1, read on the forward strand.
CATGGCCAAAGTAGCAATTAGAAAGGTGAGCCCTGTGGCACCCCAGAAAGAAGGAGCCTAGGGCTGAACCTGTCCCCCTCCTACCAACACTGACTGGAACCAGCCTTGAGAAAGGAGGAGAACCACTGAACAACAGTGCCTCCCACTCCCAACCCCCTCAGCCGGCTCAGAACGATACTACGGTCAATGGTACTAAAAGCAGCCAAGATATCAAGTAGGGCCCGGATGGATACCCCACCCTAATCCCAGGCCCACCAGAGGTCATCCACAAGCACAATCAATGCCATTTCAGTGTTTTATCTCGTCCTGAAACCTGATTATAATGGGTCCAGATAGAAAAGGACAGAAAATTACTATAATATATAACATTCTCTATATAATCCAGACTTTTGCATCTAAAGCTGAAATATACACACAGACAATATTGGGGATGTGGGGGTATGTATTTATGTAATTATGGTCCAAGGCTGAAAAAAATGTTTTGAGACAATATTTATTTGTTTGTTTGTCAAATTTCATCACTGCCCATCTCCCCCAAAAGGGGGACTCTGGGCGGTTTCCAATAAAGCTAAAAAGATTAAAATATAATAAAAACAAAATATTGTACATAAAATATAAATATAAAATGGCATCAAGACAGCAGTTAAAAATTCTAATTTGATTCATAAATATATGAGGACCATTTCAAGGCACTAGCCACCTCCAGGATTGACTACCCCCCCTTCCTGCCCCAAGCAAGATGGCAGAGCCAGGTCTTAACTTTTTCCGGAATGTCAGGAGAGAAGGGGCTTGACTCACCTCTGGGGAAGACTGTTCCAAAGGGCAGGGGCCACAGCAGAGAAGGCCCACTTCTTGGACCCCGCCAATCAACAATCTCTCATGGACAGGGTCCATAACATGCCCTCTCTGCCTGACTGGGTGGGACGGGTCAATGTAATGGGGATGAGACAGTGCCTCAGGTAACCTGGACCCATCCATGTAGGGCTTTAAAGGTAATAACCAACACCTTGAATTGGACCCAGAAGCAAACTGCCACCCAACGCAGCTCTCGCAGCAAAGGTGTTATGTGCGCCCTTCTTGGGGTGCCAAAGATAGCCCATGCGGCCACATTCTGAACCAGCTGTAGCTTCTGGATACTCTTCAAGGGTAGCCCCATGTAGAGCGCATTGCAATAGTCTATATGGGAGATGACCAGGGCATGAGTGACTGACCGGAGAGCCTCTCGATCCAGGAAAGGGCATAACTGGTGCATAACATGAAGTAGAGCAAAGGCCCTCCTGGCTACGACTGCCACCTGCTCTTCAAGCAGGAATTGTGAGTCCAGGAGGACCCCCAGATTCCGCACCAGGTCTGTCTGGGGCAGTGCAACCCCATCCAGAGCCAAAGATGGTAAGTTCCCAGATGAAGAGGAACCCACAACCCACAACCACTCCGTCTTACCAGGGTTCAGCTGAAGCCTGTTGTTCCCCATCCAGGCCCCCACAGCCTCCAGGCACCGAGAGAGGGTGGTCACAGCTTCACTTACATCACCCAGGACAGAGATGTATAGTTGGGTATCATATGCATATTGATGATACCTCATCCCATGGTGATGGATGATCTCACCCAATGATTTCATGTAAATGTTAAAGAGGAGCAGGGAAAGTACCAAACCCTGCACCACCCACAAAGGAAGGGCCATGGGTTGGATCTCTCATTCCCTATCACCACCAATTGGGACCGGCCCTGGAGGAAGGAGGTGAACCAGCGCAGAACCACGCTGCCCACCCCCAACTCCCTGAGCCACCCCAAAAGGATACCATGGTTGATGGCATCGAAAGCCAATGAGAGGTCAAGAAGAGCAAGGATGGATGCACTACCCCCATCCTGCTCTTGCCAAAGATCATCCATAAGTGCGACCAATGCTGTTTCTGTCCCATATCTGGGACGGAAACCTGACTGAAAGGAGTCTAGATAATCTGTTTCATCCAGAACCCTCTGGAGTTGCAACTCCACTATTTCTCAACCACCTTCCCTAAGTAGGGGAGGTGGGAGACTGGATGGAAATTGTCCAGTACAGTAGGGTCCAGCGATGGTTTCTTGAGGAGGGGGTGCACAGCGCCTCCTTAAAGGCAGCCGGGAACACCCCCTTTCCCAAGGGTGGATTCACCATCGCCTGGACCCAACCACATGTCACCTCCCAAGCTGCCTTCACCAGCCAGGAGGGGCATGGATCTAATTGACAAGTGGTGGCATTTACAGTCTGGAGGACCCTGTCCACTTCCTCAGGCCCAACAGGATCAAATTGTTCCCAGATATCCGGGTAAGTCAATAATGCAGCAGTCTAAAGGAAAATGTAGCCCCACACAAATACTACTTATTGATTTTCTCGTTTATACTTATTTGTACCAAGCATCCATTCATATGTAATCAAAACAGCTTCAATCAAATACAATGTTGTATACACAAGATTTTGCCCAGTTACCAAAAAAAAATATCACAACGTTATGATTAAAATTGAGGAATTAGGCAACTTAAGTGAGAAGGAGGATTGGATGATATGTCCTAATAAAAGAAACATTTGATTGGCTAGAACACCTATACAAAACTAAGTCACACACACACACACACACACATATTATTATATATAATATTATATTATATATATGAATATACAGTACTGTGGAAAAGTCTTAGGCCACCATTAGATTTGTTGTGTTAGCAATGGTATAATGACCATATATAATTATTTCTCAGAGCCCAATGCTATGCATGTCTACTCAGAAGTAAGTCCCATTATACTTAATGGGTAGAGGAGAACTATGAATCTACTGAGTAGCAAATACAATCAATTTCCAAAAATGACTCCAATATCAACATATTTATTTATTTATTTTCTATCCCACCTTTATTATTTTTATAAATAACTCAAGGCAGCGAACATACCTAATATTCCTTCCTCCTCCTATTTTCCCCACAACAACAACCCTGTGAGGTGAGTTGGGCTGAAAGAGAGTGACTGGCCCAAGGTCACCCAGCCAGCTTTCATGCCTAAGATGGGACTAGAACTCTCAGTCTCCTGGTTTCTAGCCCAGCACCTTAACCATTAGACCAAACTGGGTCATATATAAAATGCAACAGCCCAAACATAATAATAAAACATGCAAGGAAGATAGAAATGTACACAAGCTGTATGAAAAAGACTGCAAGTGAAGACATAGAATTGTTTTAACATTATCAGGAAGGAACCCCTCCCCAAAGATGGATTCATTAAATTAACATCAGTACAACAGAAACAGGAAAAATCAAATCAAATCCTTTATTACACTAAAGGAGCAAATGTGGAAAAAGCAAAAATAATAAATAGAAATACTGAAATATTACATGGTTTATGGCATGAATGTAAACTGGGGGGTGCTGGGGCACACTTTACTTTTGAAAGGCGTATCAGGGACCACATTCCAAAAGATAGGTAGGGCAAGAACAAAAACTGTATTTGATTTACAAGTTACATTCAAATATCATAAAAATTCAAATTATTTATAATTACTCCTCATATATTTAATAATATTAAATAATTTTCTGCTTATGTCAGTTGAAAAGTACATTTTGGTGACTTTTGGTGTGGTCTGCACATACAGCTGTCAGTGACTGCATGCTGATCTGGAGCCTTACGTTTTGTAAACATGGTTTCTAACTCAGTACATATGTGAAACAGGCTTTATGGCTTGATCAGCAAACATAGTAACAACACTCCATGGCTTAACATGATATATTAATGGAGCCTATAAATTCAATCTGTATGTGTAGCATACTACTTGGTAGATAATGATTCTAAGCTTCTTATTTGGTGTGTGCTCAGTATCTCAGGTATTCTGTTAAACTATGGATCAGAAGATGCTAGAAGATATAAATAATCCCTGTACAATGTTATATTTATAATACCATCATCCAGACTATTGGCAATTAATTTTAGTTAAAGCAAGATTTTCACTGAGTCTTCTTTAACAAGGTTTATTAAGGGGGAAAGAGGCTAGATACCAGAAATTTCACTAACTAGATTATTTTCATTTTAGAACCCAATTTATCTTTCTATTTATTACAGTGAAGACTTCATTTTTTTTTCTAATGTCACTTCTCTCAATTATCCATTTCCCAGACAACTGAGGAATGTGCAACCGTCTCTTGAATCTTTATCAGGCTGTGAACATAACATCACATCATCTCCCACTCAAGAGATGAAGTTGGTTGCAGCAAAACAGTACCCCTCCCTTCCCTGGCAAAAAGGCTAAAGAGAGAAAAAGAGCCATCCATGAAAAAGAGCCAGGCAATTCTTCCATAGCAGGACCTCTCTTCCCAGAGCCCATTAGGAGTGCAGTTTGAAGAATGGCCTTCCCCAGAACTATAGCACCAGGAGAAGGCAAGGAATGAGTATTCCAGTTAGGGGCAGAGACAAGCATCTCCTTTTCCTTTATGGCAATCTAGTCTGAAATTGCAGATTGGGGTAGATGTAGAGAGTAAGGGAGATTACCTTGACAGAAATATGCAAGAACAGTGAACAAACAAACCTAGGCAAAGGGAGCTGAATCATTATTAAAGTCCTGGGAAACAAGATAATATTTGGAAGTGGGTCAGGCAACCACCTCCCTGATTCACTGGAGTATAAGAAAGAGGGGAAGTACAGCACAATTAGATTTGCAAGATTCCTTTATTAGCCAATCTCAGTGAGGGATAGTTTTGGTCTTCCTGTGGAGTTGATTTTCTGGTCTACCTATTGTGGCTGACAGTATAAGGCTGAGGAAAAACAGACAAACCATTCCCTATCTTTGCATGCTGATTTATATTAAGACAATTTTGTAGACATCTCAGGAAGTTGGGAGGAGAGGGGCTTTGGTTTTTGTGAATGCTGAAAAAGAAATTGACACAAAAGTTGGAGTGCGTGCACATAACCAACTGATTTCCAGGATTTGGACTGTTTTAGGATAGCCTGTTAGTATCAGTGCATCAGATATTATAATCTACCCATCTGTTTTGGGAATCCAAAATACTTTCCATTTGAATTCTTCCTCCCTCAAAATAGGAACAGATGGAAGGGGCGGGTTAATAAGTGCAAGGGAAGGCATTCCAAAACTAGCAGGAAGTGGTGTAACAATGGGTATATTTTGATCAAGGCTGGCAATTGCAAGCAAAATGCCACTGGGCTAAGCCAACCCTCTACAAAAAAGGGACCAATAAACTTCAAATCCAATTTCTTGGAGGGAAACAAAGAGAATAAAAAACTAATGTAAACTTTGCCACAATCCCAAGCAACAATAGGAGGACTTTCCTATTAATGATGATCAGCAGCATACTTGTAAGAAGCCTTGGCAAAATCTAGCTGTTCTTTGAAAAGTAGTTGTGCTATCTGCAGCTCTTGTAAACATTTATAAGCCTTTGGGACAGAAGGGGTAGCCTTGGCTGAGCAGAGGGGATAAAAGCCATAACAAACCTGAAGTGATGATATGCAAGTAGAAGAACTAACTCGTTACAAGCAAATGCAGCCAGAGTCAGGCCAATTTGTTCTGCTGGTAGCTGACATAGCAATGAAGCATTGCTCTAGAGTAGAAAAATTGTGAATGATGAGCAGAGAATGGGTCTTAACATTCAGTTAAGAACAAGGCTTTTCAAAATCATGCTGTAAATTGCACTGCTCTATTTGAAATTCAGATGATTAGCCATACTTCTGTGCTGAAATACATTATCAATAAACAGCTTGGCAGTTTTTGGTGCAGAAGGAAGACCCTTACCAGGAACAAAATGAGTCATTTTTGTAAACAAATCTACAACTACCAAAATACCGAATCAGACTGCTAACACTCTGAAGGTCAGTAATAACATTCAGAGACAGTTATACCAAGATCCTTTCAAAGAGGAAATTTGGGGTAACAACTCAGTTGGCTTGGTAGTTAAAAATTTGGCATGATGGCAGATGTGACAAGAGGAAACATAAGTCTTTAGATTTTGATGTGAGGCCACCAAAAATCCCAAAGTAAAAGGTGCTTGGTTTTAAAATGCCAGGATGTCCCACAGTTTATTTTCATGACAGAATTTCAAGACTTCTTTCCTGATAGAAAAAGAAAGCACAGAAGCAGATTAGTGATCCTCCATTCTAAGAAAAGGGAGAGGAATTACCAGGAGTCATTCTGAAGTTCATTTACCTGAGCCCATATATATTGGTCTTTTTGCTGCTTGAACTTATTCATTAAAGTCAGGAATGTGCCCCCCATTCCCAAGTTCTCAGTAATCAAAATTGGTCTGTGTCTATGTGAGAGAGGCAAAATTCTTCAGGTTCAAGATTGTGGCTGTAGGTGGGTCAGAGATGCAATGTACTGAAAATTTCAAAATATGTCTTTAATGTCAGAAGTGTCCTTTTTTGGCCAAGAGTTCCTTGTTAAAAATATAGTTCCATTCAACAGATAAAGATCCTGGAATAAAAGGTATAGTGTCATAGTTCTTCCCCTCCATCAGTAGTAGCCTATAGAACAAATGCATCTAATGCAAAGTCCAAGGGATTTGCTTGCATCACAGAAGGACAACTGAAATCTACACTGCCCAGTAGGAGCTGGGAAATGAAAAATATCTCAAATCCTGGAATGCTTCTTGAGCCTTGGTGTCCTCTTAAATTGAGACCTTTTCTTTGTAAGTTGAATGAGAAATCTGGTGTGTTCTGAACAATCAGATATGAATTGCCCGTAAAAGCTACAAAATCCCCCAAAGCATGGTACATCTTTGGCATTCCCGGTGGCCTGCCAGTACAAGGTAGAATCCAACTTTCATAGGGTCCACCTAAATGCCTTCTGAAGAAATTGGGTAGCCCAAATAGTCCAGTTCAGGGAGATCAAAGGCACATTTCTCCAACTTGGCATACAGCTTGTATTTGCAAAGTAATTCAGAACATTCCTACACATATTCAGTATGGACCACTAAGGTTTCTGAAAAAATTAAGATGTTGTCTAGATCATCATATAAAGTCCAGGATGCCTGAAAATATTTCAGTCATGAATCTCACAAAACTGAAAGACCATTCAAAAGGTCAAAAGGCATCATTGTGTATTTAAACTTTCTATAATGCATATCAATATTCGTGTCCCTCCTTCAGAAAAATCTAACTGTAAACCTCTCTCAACTCTAATTTAATTAAAAATTCTCACCTTTTGCAGTAGTTCCAGGAAATCAGAGATAAATGGAAGCTGGTACTGATCTCCAACAGTTAGAGTTCAAAAGACTCATGAATCACATTCAGAGTACCATCTTTTTTCTTGAGAAATAAAATATAAGAATGGAGGTAGGAGAGGAAGGTCTCTGAACCTTTTTTGCAGATTGTCATTAATACTTCCCTTTAAACAAACCAACTCTAAGTAGACATAGGATGTTGATATTTTTTAAGCATTTGAGCTCTAGGAACCAAGGGACAGTATAATCACAGTAGCAGTGGGAGAGCAATATATTTGTCACTTCCTTTTGAAAGACATCAGTGAAGTTGGAGTATTTTTCTGGTAGAACAGAAGGAATTACTTTCGAACAGTGGTAATTGGAATGAGGTTTGAGTGCCTGCAAATGGTGTCAGCCCCACTAAGTAGACCAGATCAAAAAATCAACTCCACAGGAAGGCTAAAAGTACTTTTATTGAGAATGGCTATAATAACAGACCCTTGCAAGTTTGATTGTGTTGTACCACCTCATCCTTCTTATAGTTCAGTTAATTAGGGAGGTATCTGTCTGAGCCACTTTCAAATGCTATGTCACTGTGAACTTAAAAATGCTTCAGCCCTTTTGCCTAAGTAACAGTTCCTGTATATCTCTATCAAGATTACCTTCCTTACTCTCTCTATATGGTGATCTTGACCATTCTGGTATACTTCCTTGATCCCAGTAAATCACAGGACTATGGGTTTGTAGCTAGTCCACTCCCATGGGGGAGGAGATTAAATAAAATTGCAGTGTTTCCAGATGGTCCTCAATGATGAGGTGAGGGGAAACAGTAAATTAGTGATTGGTCCAAAACATAAAAGTCTTCCATCCATAGTTTCAATGTGTATTGGATGTTCTATTGTCTGACTAGTGAAGGCATTCATTGTACAATAGTCTTGTCAATAAAATTAGCCATTGCTTCTATTTCCAGCAATGCAGAAAGTTATATAATAGACCCAACCTGAAAGCACAGAATAACTGGCTGGATAAAACAGGCTGTTACTTCTTTGTATCTTATATCCTGGTTCTCTGGTTGCCTAATGCCTCCTACCTTTTCTAAACTCTCGAAAGGGAAAATCTCCTTGTTTCCTGAACTCTCATCTTGGGGCAATTGAGACATTTACTAACAACACAACCTTTGATTCTACAGGTACAAAACATCATAGCCAATTTAAGGCAAGAAAGTTTAACGGGGCAAGCTAGTGCAAGTGATCAGCACCTTTTTCCAGCATCATTGCATGCACAAAATCTCTCAAGATCATCAGAAGCCATGAGATTTCAGTGACCACACATAAAAATATCAAAGTGATGTGAGATTTCACATTGTTATCTCGTGAGCTTTTGGAAATATTTTAAAGTATTATTTCTTTTAAGCTAATGGGGTGCAGGAACCATTTCAGTTGTTGGCAGATGCTATGGTACCTGTGCATCGAGGACAGGAGCTAGCTCCTGTTCCAGATTGTGGGCAAATTGGAAGCACCTGCTAAGCACTCCTAAAATGTTACTCAGATGGAAAATAAAACAGCATCTGAAAAAAATGAGGCATGCTCACACCCTTCCTTTTTTCCTTTGTGCTCCTGTTTTTGGCTTCAACTCTTCTAGCAACTAAGTTTGCTATAAACATAATGATTGAAAATGACTAAGGCAGCGTCAAAGAAAGCCCATCCATGTCCAAAAATTATGCATTATTATATTTCTTTACATGATCAGCTATTATTTGTGTTTAACTGGTCTCCTTCTTTAAGAATACGAGAGTTTATTATTATAAAATGAAGTAGGGACAACTGTCAATTACAGCTTGTGATCCAGCCTAATATTCATTGTAGTGTTTGGAAAACACTCTAAAGCTGTATAGGGTGGACTATATTAAATAAAACTGGTCTTAAAACATATCTGACTTTTTAACATTATAACTCAAGTTATTTCAATTATACTATCTGTGGAAGATATTGTCCTACTGCTTCCTTCAGCTTTGTTGTTGCAAAGATCTTAAATATTTGCCAAATCTTAGCTCATGAGTAGTCTCATTGAGTTTACTGGCAGTATTTAGTTTCTTAATGTAAAACATATGTTTAGGAATGTTGCATGACCAAGGCTATAGTTATTGAAGGATTTAGTTTACATAAAGCTACAAAAAACAGATGTGTAAAATAAATGCACGTTCTTTGTAATCTTCCTTCAGTATCGCCTTTAGAAATTTTATATCTATCTATCTATCTCACATCAATGCAACATTGATTTTTGATTTTTAGGTGTTTCTTCTTTAGGCAGCATGATTATTCCTTAATGTGTGAATGTCCAGTGGAAAATTTTACCTAACGCTCCTACTAGATTCAATTATAAGTCTCTCTTACAGTTAGATACTATAGCTATAAGGCTCTGTCCCACTCAATCAGGAAAGCATGGCTGATGCAGCAGTTAAATGTTTTCAGCTGGTATCTGTTGTCCTCACCTTCTTTTCTTCCCTTCATTGAGAGTTGTAGGAACAAAGTTGAAAGAAAATACTCATGCTTCAGAAGAAGAGTGAAAAAAGAAATAATGGGTAGTCCCATCCGAAATGGAAATTGGGCCTCAGACAAATCTAGCTTTGAAGAAACAATCAAATCAAACTCTAGCACCACTCTGTCTGTCTATCAAATTTTTTATCACTGCCCATCTCCCCCCACAAGGAGGGACTCTGGGAGGTTATTCACTGTATGGATTAGATTTCTTCCTGCATCCTGGAGAATTTCATCCCACAACCTGGCAGAGAGTCCATGCATTTCTCTTTTTCCTTTTCCACAAGGAACTTCAAAAGAACAAAAGCAAACTCCTCCCTTGCTATTTAGCCTCTAGCAGAAGGGTGTTCTTGCTTATGGATTTCACCAACTGGCCTTTATAAGGTTCCTCCATATAGCCATGTTTCTTCCATTGTTGAGATGGGAGGAAAGTATGCCAGTCTAAAAGCCACTGCCCCACAGCTACATTTTATTGTGCCTCAACAATGACTCCAACAGTATTGCTGCCTTCACAGAATGTAATTTGGGTCATTTTCAGTGCAGCGGTTGGTTCCCTTTTTCCAAGCCAGCGCTGGAAAAAAGCAGCTCCATATATGCAGAGTCCAGGAGGTAGACATTCTTCTTCCAGGGGCTGGACATTACATCATAATTTTTTAAACAACTGATCAAGCTAAGAAGTTATTTTGGCTGGGGATAGCTTAAGAGGCAATCATTTTAAAATCTTCCTCTAAACATTTGTATATTTTAAAACCTATGACTTGATTTTTTTCATATGCAAGGCCAAAGCCTCACTTGATTTACATTGACAGAAATCATGTTGAATTGATGTGGGCTTAGATATCATGTTAATTTCCCTTGCAACGTCCCCTTGTTTCTGCTCCTTGCTGTGGTCAGGAAGTTTTTGCTTACCAGTGGAAATACTGACCTCCTGGTAGACCTGCATTTGGTCTTACATGAGATCAATATCCCCATCTCTGAATCCCAGAAAATGAAGAATAAAATACTTGCGCTGAAAGGCATCTAGTCCCTCTGGAAGTCATCGCATAAATGGCTATGGAGGTCCAGGGGCTGGAGGAGTGGGCAGCCCCACAGCAGACTTTCCAGGCCATTTGGAGCCCAGCAAATTGCTCACCTCCAGGGGCCCTTCTTCCTTTCACCACTGGAATGTCCAGATGGGAAGCTGTCTGCCATGATAGCAAGGAAAACACTAATTTCCTTCCAGAACCTCCTGAACTGGCTTCAGTCTACCTCAGCAGCAGCCTGGCAATGAAATGGAGGCTATGTTGTCAAGACATGTAATTAAGGAAAAGTAAATAGTGTCTCTTTGTGTCACAACAAGCAGTCTCTGTGGATATGTCCATAGACTTACATTATTAGAGACAGAAATAATTGGTCTTCAGGTTAAATGATCTACCAGGAATCTCTAGAAATTTGCATTGCACTGTACCATTTGGCAAGTACCATCTGTATTTAGGCTGACATTGTAAAGATTAGGCTGTTTTATGTTTTCCATTTAGTAAACTGGTAAACATCATAACTCTGTGCCACACATACAAAGCTTCATAGCTGTAGTAGTTTTTTAAGGAGTAATTATTTTACCCATTGTTTTTTTCTTCAGATGTTCAGAATGCTTTTCCGTGTATATTCATGTGTTCTTATGTATACTTATGAGAATTTTGAATGAGGGAAGGAGGTTGTTTAAAAAGAAACTTTGTTTATATTATCGCAGCTAGTATTCTTTGTAGAGATAAGGAAAGGGGTCTGAGTGATGTGTGTAAACATATTGATGTTAAGTTATAAATTGATTTTTTTCATCTTAAAAATTTGTGTTAAGAATTGCCCAGTATAATAATGGGAGTGGCTTTCTACGTAAAAAAATCCACATGCCTAGGGAGAAATTCTTGTCTCTGAATATGGAAGCCCTGTTGAAATCATCTGAGTAAAAGTAAAAAGCGCCAAGAAACCAAAGTGAAACCATTCTGGGAGTTTAGGACTGGTCACCTAGCCTGGCAGAGGACATGAACAATGCCTTTCTAAATCAATTCATCAAGTGTTCAGGACAGCAGGCCTTAGCAGTAATAGTGGACTTCAACTAATCCTGACAGAGTAAAATTGGTTGTTGGACTGAAGGTATCAGCAGGTTGGGGAAAAGCATTGTGTTCATGGAATCAAGATAACCATGGAGGAGTAGCTGGGAAAAGTCAGGTACATATCTTGGATTGCAGATTTTAATGAACTTACCCAAAAATTGGACAGCATATCATGGCTTGAAATCCTAAAGGATAAACAAATTGAAATGGAATATGAGATCCCGAAAAATGGGGTACTGAACACAAGGCCCAAACAATCCCCATCAGAAGGAAAAATGAGAAAAGTTTGACCAGACTGTATGGATGAATAGTGAGCTTACTGACAAACTGAGAAGCAAAAAAGGAGATGTATAAAAAAATGGAAGCAAGGACCGATAACTAAGGTGGTATACAAATTGATAGGTTAAGCTTATAGAGATGGAGACAGCAAGGTGAAAGCTGAAAATGAGATGAGGCTGGTAAGGAATGCAAAATATAATAAGAAGGATTTGAGAGGAGATGTATCCAAAATTGAAGAGTCAAAGAGGTTATTGGTCTGTTCAACAGGTAAAGTGGAGAAATAATAACAAAGAAAAGGGAGAAAGCAGAATTGCTTAACAACTGCCTTGCATGTGTCTTCTCTCAGAAGAGGGAAAGAGTTCCTAATATAATTGCAAAAGGAGGAAGTAATGCAACTGAGTACTGAAAACAGTATAGTAAGAAGCCTGTTGCTACCTGAAATTAATTCCAGATTGCAGGGCCAGATAGGATACTGAAGGAGTTGATGGAAGTGATATACCACTGATTACATTCAGTAACTATCACTACTGACTACAGTCTTTGAAAACTCCTAGAGAACTGCTGAGGTACCAAATGATTGGAGAAGAACAAACATATTACCAATATTAAAAGAGAGGAAGAGGAAGGACCTGAAAAATTATGCACTAGTCATTTTAATATCTGTACTGTGTGAGGTACTAGAAAAAAATGTCAAGCACCATGTCTGCCAGCACTTAGAAAAAATGCTACCATTACTAGGACCCACCATGAGTTTGTCAAAAATAAATAATGTCAAACTAACCTTATCGCTTTTTATGACAGAGTTACTGTATTGGTAGAGCAAGGAAATGCTGTGGATGTAGTTATATCCTGATCACAGTAAAGTGTTTGACAAAGTCTCTCATGATATTCTTGTGGACCAGATGAATAATGTGGGCAAGTTGGTACTGTGGCCTGGTTGATTTGCAACTGGGCAACCATCCTCAGAGGATGTTCATAAATTGTTCTGGAAGGAAGTATCAAGTGTGGCCCCTCAGGTCTCCATCTCTGGCTCTGTGTTAGTCAATATCTTCATAAATGACCTAGAGGATGGAATGGAAAGGATGCTCATCAGATTTGCAGATGAAAAAAGCTTGGGGGTTGGTTAATATCTTAGAGGGCAAAGAGCTTGAACTTTTTAAAAGTAACTGAAATCTGACCTGTTAGCAGGGGATCTGGGAATTCTAGTGGACCACCAGCTGAACATAATCAAGTGGCTAAAAAGCTTGATGTAGCCTTGGATTGGATTTACAAAGCATTGTTTCCAGGTCATGAGAGATAATAATTCCATTGTACTCTGTGCTGGTTAAACCCTAATTGGAATATGTGCCAAGTTGTTGGCACTGCATTTTAAAAGGGACATGGAGAAGCTGGTGTGAGTTTCAAGAAGAGCTTCCAGTCTGGGGAACAAGCCTCTCTGAGGAACAGTTAAAAGAGCTGGACATGTTTAGCTTGCAAACAAGAATGGGAGATATACTTGTATCTACCTTTTTCATCGAAGGACTTATTTCATTGGTCCACCCCAAGTGCCTGATGGACCCTGTTCAGTTTCAACGGGAACTATTTTATTTGTATTTTATTTTATTTTTATTTATCCAATGTATATAGCTGCCCATCTCATGAATTGACTCTGGGCGGCATACAATAAAAATAACTTGGGGTTATTCTTAAGGCTCTGATGTACTGTTTGACTGAGGCCTTAGCTGTGGCTTGGCAAGGAAGTGTTAATGGCCTTAGATCAGAGCGTGCCTATGTGGATTACTTCTGTGTGTAGATCCTGGAGATTTCCCTGGTTTTCAAAGGAACTCTGGAAGATGAACTGGCAGAAGACATGCCTAGATTGCTGTTGGACAAGAATGAAGATTGAATCAAACTGAACATGGATAAAATCCTTTATTGAAGAGTTACCTCAAAACTCTCACTCTCCACTATCTGTCTGCAGCCTTTGCTTTCGTCAGTCATGGTATCCTTCTGGACTGATGCCAGGAGTTAGGAGTACAGGTAGTCTTCACTTACCAACCAGCCACTTTAAGGCCATTCAAAGTTATGATGGTACCCCAAAAGTAGATTTCCGACTGGGGCCCAAAATTATGACCCTCATAAGGCCTCAGCAATCACGTGGACCAGATTTGGCCATCCCAGAAGTAGTGGCCATTTTGGGTCACATGACTGCCCTTTGGTACCAGGAAGTCCTCCAGGCTTATGACGCTGGATTTCTAAGGCAGCAGGCTGGTCACATGGTCGCACTAATTCCTGTGATTTAGCAGCCGGCAGAGGGAGGCTTGCGTGTGCCTTACTGTACAGGAAAAGTAAGTATTGTATTTATGCTTGCCTTTACTTTTTTCCCAGTTTTTGTTTAACTTAAGTAGAGATTTGTATGGTGGCATGCGTGTTCCATCCACTGACTATCTAATTTTTAATTATATTTAACAATACTGAACTCTGGTTTACTGTTTTTAAAACAGTTGTTTTATAAAAATCAGATTTATATACAGTACTGTACAGTAACAAAAGCTGCAGTTTACTACAGCAGGAAAAAAAGTTACAGTATTGTACAGTACCTTTAAATCTGTTTAGAACCATACTGTAGAATAAAGATTCCAATGAAGACCTTACAGTAAAAGTTTTTAATAATGAACCAGTAATACTAGTTGAAAACAACAGTAATATTAATTGAAAATAATACTACTGTAGCCACAGAAGCATTTCCATAGTCATGTTTTGATGGAAAACATAGGACTATCACACTCCACCCACCCCCCAGTACTGCAAAGTAACTCCTGGTTTGCTTAACAACCGCACCATTCACTTAACAACCGAAGGAAACCACAAGTCCCGATCTTGAATCGTGACTGCTATGACTTGCTTAATAACTGTGGTAAAAAAATGTTGTAAAAATTAGTCTAGACTCACTTAACAACCATTATGACTTACAACTGAAAATCTGGGCTCAATTGTGGTCATTAAGTGAAGACTACCTGTAGAGGGCATGGTGTTGTGGTGGTTCTCTTCCATCTGGGCTGGTTTCAGTTGGTGTTGTTAGGAAGGCAAATATCTAGCCCTAAATCTCTACCCTCAGGATTCTGTGCCCTCTCTGCTCATATTTAATATCTACATGAAGCAACTGGGTGAGGTCATGGGGTAAAGTATCATCAGTATGTAGATGATACTCAGTTATACATCTTTATCTGTAGGGAGATCCATTGCCTAAGCCAAAAGGGTTGAAGCATTTTTTAAATCCACAACCAGATACCATTCAAAAGCAGCTCAGATAGATGCCTCCCTAATTCATTGAACTATAAGAAGGACTATAAGAAGATTACAGATTACAATTACAATTAAACTTGCAAGATTCTGTTATTTTAGCCAATCTCAATAAAAGTAGCTATGGAATTGATTTCATGGTCAGCTCTATCTAGTGGAGCTGACACTATCCCTGGCAGACCAAGTGATGCTGTCAAGGTTCTTTCCCAGTATTTGAAGGCTGTGAAGGTCCGAATAAGGAAGAACAACTTTCAGCTCAATCATAACAAGACTGAGTGGCTGAGAGTGTTGGGGCACTTGGATCCAAGGATTTTCCATTGTTTAGTTCTGGATGGGGTTGCATTTCCCCAGGTAGAATGGGTGTGCAATTTGGGGTTCCTGTTTGAAGAGCAGGTGGCAGCCATGGCCAGGAGGACTTTCACACAAATCCATCTTGTATACCATTTGCACCTGTTCTAGGATCAAGAGATCCTACTCACAGTCACTCATGCCTTGGTCACCTCCTCGTTGAAGGCGACCAACACAGTCTTTACGGAGCTACCCCTGAAGACAACTTGGAGCTATAACTGGTCCCAGAATGCAATGGCTTAGATAGTTTGGTCACAATACATGTAATATCACTGTTTTCTGGGCTGAACTGACTTCCAATAGGCTTCTGGGTGCAATTCAAAGTTCTGATTATCTTCTATAAAGCCCTTCAGGGCACAGGGTCCCCCCCCCAATCCATTCATTCCATAACTCTGAGTCTATGGATTTAAAAAAAAAAAATTCCCTTTTTATACTTTGCAATTAAAAGAGGATTTAAACATTAGGAATTAGACCAAATTTGCCATTTATTTCCCTAAAGAAAGAACTATTTGCCATGATAAATGCTGCGATGCATACAGGAATAAGTAGAGTGAATGTCTTTCCTCTATGGGAAGATAACTGATCAGGTGAACAAAAGCAACCACAGAATAGTACCAACCCTACTAATGAATGCATAGGACTTTGAAATGGTCAATCTTACACATATTTGCTATGTGATATATTGGTTATTCTCAACCAATTTACCAAAGTAAGCCTCTGAACAGTCTTTATATAGTTTGCTAGAAAGAATACAACGCTAGTAGTAGTAGTAGTAGTAGTACAAATAGCACAGTATAAGTAGTAATAAGTGATATAGGTAATTCTTGGTCTTGAATATAAAAGGAAGTTGTGTTATTTATCAATGATATCACAATCCACTATTTAATATCCAATGATATTCATATAGCCATATTTCATTTATTGTTGTATAATATCAAATACAGGGAAAAAGTTCACTACTTAATGATCTAAGAAAATGTAACAACCCCACAACACTGGTGCTGATTTCAGAAAATATGCTTGGGCACCCTAGAGTTCTCTCATCTGCAGCTTAGCATCTTAAATATCAAGATAAAATATCTACACTGCCCAGAGTCACTTGTTGAGACGGGCAGCCATAGAAATGAATGAATGAATGAATGAATGAATGAATGAATGAATGAATGAACGAACATACATACATACATACATACATACATGCATGCATAACAAGTTTGGAAATAAAGGAACAGTTTCAAATCCTTAATCATAAGTAAACAATGAATGCACTGAGATAAGTTACTCTTTTAGACTTAAACCCACAAGAAGCCATAGCGAAGCTCAGTCTTTGTCTCTCTTCATCATGCACACCTATGAGAAGGAATGTGGAGGCTTTCCTTTCAAATTAAAATCTAAATTTTAACTTGTTGCATCATCTGAACTTGGACTGTGAAAGGTGAAAGGTCCCCTGTGCAAGCACCAAGTCATGTCTGACCCTTTGGGGGGACACTGCTTTCGCAACGTTTTCTTGGCAGACTATAGTGGGGTGGTTGCCATTGCCTTCCCCAGTCGTCACCTTCCCCAGCAAGCTGGGTGCTCATTTGACCGACCTCGGAAGGATGGAAGGCTGAGTCGACTGGAGCCGGCTACCCAAGAATCCAGCTTCTGCTGGGATCAAACTGGGGTCCTGGGGAGAGTTTCGGTTGCAATACTGCTGCCTACCACTCTGCGCCACACGACGCTTGAACTTGGACTAGTTGTAGTTAATCATAATTCTGGCTCGTTGAACAACAGCATTTCCACTGTTTTTGAAACTGTCATATTATAATTTATCTTTTAACTGTGCTTAAAATAAAAGAGAAGCAAAATCTTTTGATGTTTTTCTCAGGGCCAGTCAGAATTTGGGAAGAGTGTGTGAATTTAAATTCACACTGGACTTGAAGAATTAGGTACTTGGTTCTAAATACTGTGATCAGTATCAGATGTATTCTTATGAGAGATAATGCTTGATATGCTACTCTACATATTTTCCGTCTCATTTCTCAGCCCTCATGGACAGCACCTGCAACATCATTCTAATTTAGCTTTATGGCTAAAAAGGTTTCTTCTTACTCAGTGGAATGTCTGTAGTCACATTCAGGTTTCATTTTTCTTTAAGGTAGGTTCCCTATTACAGACCTGGTGCCATTCATTAACTACCCTTTACTGTGTGTTCTTTTTCTACTCCTGTTTTTAGAATCCTAACCTTCTTTAATAAAGCTGTGCAGTTTTTGAAAATAATTTGGACCTTATTTGAATACAAATGCACAACATCTCTACTCTTCATTAAAACAAACCCTCTTTTTCAGCTTCTGCAAGAGACTAAAAAAAGATGCAAATGTTTTAAGAAATCAACTCATTAATGTTAATGCAACTCTTAAAGCAATATCATCTTTTTTCCAGGATCACTCAGAGGTTTGAAAAAGTTGGATTACTTTCATAATTTATTATTTATATAGTAGAACATTCAAAGTTCCAATATGCTAACTTCAGCAACATTCAAAGCTTTTTTAAAAAAAATATTCCTAAGAAGGAAAATGGTTCTATATGTGTGTTTTGGGGTCTGTACCATTTTCAAATTTGTCATTATTTAATGTCATTATCATATGTTCAGTCTTTTTTTTCATGAATAGTGATATAATAGGCCTCTAATGAGGATTTCTGAAAAATGATTTTCTAATAAGATAATATTAGAATTTTACAGTTCTTTCCCTGATATTCTTTGTACAGGTAGTCCTTGCTTACCAACTGCTTGTTCAGTGACCATCTGAAGTTATGATGGCTCTGAAAAAGGAAATTTATTACTAGTCTTCGAAGTTTCAGCCATCACAGCGTCCCTTCAGTCTTGTGATCACAATTCGGGTGCTTGGCAACTGGCGCATATTTATGACAGTCGCAGCATCCCACAGTCATGGGATTGCCATCTGCAACCTTCACAGCCAGCTTCTGACAAGCAAAGTCAATGGGGAAGCCAGCAGGAAGTTGCAAGTCGTAGTCACATAATATCACACTTAACGACCATGGGTGATTCACTTAACAACCACAGCTGGAACTGACCTCATAAGTGTAGTCATGTGATGTTCCACTTTATGACCGTGTCACTTAGCGACAGAGTTGCTAGTCCCAATTGCGATCGGTAACTGAGGACTACCTGTAATATATTAAATGTCTTTCCAAAAACACTATGTCTGTGTATACTGGATATACTGGCCCTGTTCACATAATGTGTTAAACTTGGTCACAAACTACATAATTTGTGCTGCTCATGCAATGATGTCATGACATGTGTAATATCATTATGATATACTGGACACCGGTGAACAAAGTACTGAATTACAAATTAGTCCTCCAACATGTTGCGTGAATCCAGCCTATGTATTTAGCATGGGTCAGTGTGTCATGTATAATATGGTTAAGTTAATGCCTTGTGTAAACACAGCTATTTTTAACATTGCCCAGATTTCTAAACTCTGTTCACATCTACTGCAGCTTTATGGGATCAAGCGAACTGTTTTTGCTGCTTACTAAGTTATGTGGAAGCACCTAACCAACTTTGGCTGATTCTAAAAAGTTAAGCAGAATTGGGCCTAATTAGTACTTCTTGGATGAGAGATCACCCGGAAAAGCCAGTGAAACCATTTCTGCATTCTTGCCAAAGAAACTACATGGATCTGTCTTTGAAGTCACCAGAAGCTGAGCTCAACTTGAAGGAAATGTTATTTACTGTTGCTGCTACAACTAGCATTTGGCATTTATTTTTGTACCAATATTGTGCAGAACATATATATGATAAAGCTCCCCTTTCCTTCATAATTATGGGTGTATGAGTCTAGCAGCAAATAAGACTAGTAGCTGAAAAATACCCTCATGGAATAACTGGCTCTGAATTAAAGGAGAGAAGAACTTGACAAATAGAGAAGAGCAGAGTCAGGCCAAGACATTTTTATGCCTGAAATTAAGGAAAGTTGGTGGCAATTTTTTCAGCTCAATCAAGTGCTAAAATTCTTCACCATTATGATAGGGTAGCGTAGAGAGCACTGTACGTAGCAGAATACTTAGCTGTCATGAAGTTCTGTACTACAACCCTGGAGAATGTCTAGAGGCCTAACAGGATACAGCTAGCAGAATCCTGCTGAAAGGAGGTACCTCATCTGCCATTTCCGCATTAGTGATTTTATAGCATCCTACTGCACCATTCAACAGTTGCCATGATATTATATCAATAATGAAGTCTGGTTTTATATTATCACAACAGTGACTGGGTGAGTCTGTAAAATGCTATAAATCACTAGTTTGGAAATGTCTCCTGGCCCATGGTAAAGCCAATCCTAGAGAATAGAAAGCTCCTCATAGAAAGTAGCTTTGCAGAAGGGAGATACAGGAGGAGAAAAAGGGTTGGCTATAGGTGACCTTATGAATATATGCAAGGACAAAATGGAATGAAAGGGGAAAGACCCCTTCCCCTTCTGATATAGAGTGACTACATGAGAGCCACTGCGCTGAAGTTCCTTCCTCTGGCAATAGTACCACACACAACTCTAGTAATTCGTGATCTGGTTCTTGCTGTATTTCTTCTGCCATTCTTGTTCCAATTTCTGGAAAAAGAGATGCTGAGAGGAAGCAGAGCTGCTGTGTTACAGCCCAATAACAACATCTCTAAGGGTATAGAAGTCCTACGAAAACCAAGGAAGATTAAGGGAAAGGGGGATAAAGATAGAAAAGAAGCATATGGAAAGGACAAGTTTTCCTCCAACATGACAAGGGAGAAATATAAGCAACACTTACTTGGGAGCAATACAAAGTGAAACTGATTTCTGAGTTAACAGGATTGCTTTCAGATAATAACATATATAAACAATGAGAACAGACACAGAAAGTCACCTCTTGGACACAACCATTCCAACTGAATCAAACAGCTGGAAAATACATTCAATGGACCCAGAAGAAATAGGGAGAAGAAGCAGGGGATAAGGAAGTGAAAGAAATACAAATCAGTCTCCCCCTCCCCCCCAAAAAATAAAAGAGGGAGTGTTGATACTATCTGAATGAAGCTGCAGTGTCAAGAAAGGTTAATACATATTTGATCATTCAAAATATTCAAAAAACAGTGGGAAGCATAGAATGAAGACCAAGGAATGAGAAAAGAGATGAAGGTGAAGATGCATTTCAGAACACTATGTAATCAAGAGTAAACAGTCAAGAGTTATTGTGCCTAGACTGTGGAGGGAGAGGGCTCAAATGATGATTATGACTGACATAATCAATTTTTTAAAAAACACAAAATGCAAGGAAAAAAAGACATGTTATATTTCTTAATGCTATGACACCAGTTTTGCTATGTCTGTTTTCACAACTCTGATGCCAAGGATTTATATATAATCAAATAGTTAAAGCCAAGAAATAATTAAGAGCCAGGTTCTCTGGAACACCTGGACGGACAAAGCAGCTGACTGCTTGCATGCTATCAACTGCTGCACAGTTAATTATTTTTTACCAAAGGAACTGACGTTAAAAAAACCTTTATTCACTTCATATCAGCAAATAAATAAAAGTGTAGTGCTAAAAAGCTTTTCTGTGTGGTTGCTCATTTTCACCTGAACAGCTCAAACCACATTTTACAATATTTTTAATTTGCATGATTTAATTGTATATTTTACTGAATTTTTGTGCATAAAAGTACTATTTCGGAAGAGAAAGATTATTAATGTACATTTTCCTCATACATGACAGCAGAAAGGAGGCTGTAAATATATATCTGCTGGTTTTTTTCCTTTGATGGGACTAAAGTCTTTAAAAGGCAACAAAAATTAATTTCATTTTCATATATGCTGTGTTTAAAATATGTTGTATTGTAGCATCATCACACAAATAGCATAACTCTTTATGTTGCATAATAGATAATCAGTTCTTTCTATTTCTGAAATGTAAGTTTTCACCACATTTTTATATACAGCTTTTCCTCTGCCAGAAAATGGGGGAATGACACCAGACAAATACAGGTAGAAAATGCAAGGGAGAACAAGTCTCTCAGATTACTTTTTTTTAAAAAGAATGCTACTAATTATATTAAATTGTTAAGTAGTAGAGTGGAACTTTTTCTTTTTTTCTGTTTCCTTCCTCACCATATTGACTAATATATGGAAGAGGAATGTATCTGTAGCCATAAAATAAATGAAAAATGTATGTCTGTCATGTGTTATTAATATTTATATTTCCGTTAAATCTTCTTGGATATTAGGAATGGATGCCAGTATGGCAAATGAATGCACATAGCCTATACAGATCAGTTGCCAGAATTATTTTCATTTTCTGATAGATTCTTATATATTCTAGATAAGGATCCCCAAAATATTGTGAACAACAAAGTATTTCATGCCAAGCTTTATGAAGTTTCCTTTCTTATATGAAGTCTCTGAAATTATATCATACTCGTTTGTCAGGGGACTTAAAAATACTTACACATGTTTCTTTTCTATGCAGACAATAATTCTCCAAGGTAACTTTAAAATCTCCAAATGTCTTGTGTATTGAAAGGTATGACTAAGCAATCCATCAATTTAAAAGAATCTACTTGAAGTATAATTAAATTTGAATTCAGCCTATTGCTTTTGTCTTTTTCACAATGTGGTAGCCATGTTTTAAGCTTTCCAATTGTTGTTAGTAGAAGAATATTTCAATGAATTTGTCAATTAATAACAACAGATGGAATAATCCAGAATGACACCTATTTTAATTAGAAATTACTTACTGAGAATCTAAAAAGTTAACAGTTGAGGCACATAAAAACAGCTCTGAATATTATACAACAGATCCGTCAGTCATCTCACAACTGTTAAAAAAACAAAAACAAAGATATAGCTGAATTCAGAATTTCCAGCACTAGCTGTTACATGGAATCAGATCATTCAGTTCAAATGTACTTTAATTATATGGTGTTCGAATCATGATTCTCATATTCTTGTCATCTGTAACATTACAAAATATTAAGTTACCATGTAACCTTAATCCATTTATTACAGATGATTCTAATTGTTTTATTATAAAACAACCATTTTAAATGTTAATCGGACTTCTCTGAAGTAGATGTGGATTTATGAATGGAATATACTTCTCTATGTTATTGGACTGTAACACTGATCGCTTTTAAAAATCTGCATATTCACACTGCTAAGTGGATACTGTTTTAGTTGATACTTAGTTTGTTGCATTCTTAGCAATCCTGTAACCTGGTGTATTGCAATCACTATTCCTAAAATTTCCAGTCTTTGGCTGGAAATTCTGAGAGTTGCTAAATGAAATTTTGGAGGATGTAAATTTGGTAAAGGCTGATTCATATTATTCCCCTCAATGCAACCCAATAATATTAATAAAATCTAAGAATATAGAGGGCAGATAAAAGGAAAGCATTAGAAATATACTGATGGTCACAGTGAAACAAAACATTCAGTCAGAAATCTTTAGTGAATTTTACTGAAATCTAAGCAAAGCAAACCAGGCAATCATGCAGTTTTGGGATGCAATGTTGTATCAAGCTGAAGTTTCTTACAACTGTTGTGTACATCAGGCCAGAGATAACAAAAATGTAACCTAATATCTACCATTATGAAGCAGCAAACAACATCAGTTTCCAATCTTATTAAAATTGAGCAGCAATTGATATTGCTGATGTGACAGAGAGTGGTTGAGTTTCTTTCCATCATTATTAAGCAAATATGTGGCTCTGTCAAAGAACAAATCTTCAAGAAAATCTGTGTGATGAGGTAATTTTATTACTCATTCATAGTGCCTTGTATTTGCTGTACTTAAAATAGACACTTGTACCCAGTGGCTTTTTATTACTGGAAGGAGGGTGGGGAGAGGGAATCACATACACGCTGGTCTTTTTTTCTTACTCCTAGCAAATGGAAGCAATTCAATCCAACATGGGCTGAAACCTGAGTAGGTCACTGTATACCATGATAAAATTCCCTAATCCCTGAGCCAAATTTCCCGAGGGGGCCCTCCTACTAGTCCTTCACTTTCCAAGCTGACTTTTCCATTCCTTTGGCCCACTCCTCTCCTCCCTCCCTCCTCTCCATCTCTTCATCTCCCTCTACCTTACAGCCTTGATATCCGATCTGCTGCTAGGACTCAGGTTTCAGTTTTTACAGCTTAGGCTGTCTATTGCTATATACATTCCTTTCTTTCTGCTCTGTCGTGATTACTTAGCAGAGCTTATTTTACACAAGTCCACATGAAAGCAGTTCAGATCAAGGGAAGCAGTCAAGCTGTTTGAACAGTTCAGATGTGCACCTACACAAGGGCACATTGTGTTCACAAGGAAATGTTGCATATATTTCATAAAATGTGACTAATTTGTTAAGTTGCTGTACTCGTTAACTTAGTGAAGAAGAGGAAATGCTTTTGGTATATATTTCTTTCAGTAAGTGAAGAGTTATTCAAAGAAAGACAAGCAAATTTCCAATGCACTTAGAAGAAGACAAGATGCAAACCTGCTCAGAACTTTAGTTACAAAAACACAGTATGTGCTCTCCAGGCTTAATAAGCTCTAGGATGTGGCCAAGGCTGCCTGAAAGCTTCTGCTGTTGTTTACATTTCAACCGCGCAATCTATAAAAGCTGTTCCCAAAACTATATCAGATCCATAGCCTTGGATTAAATTACTCATATAAATGAAACTCTGATATATTTATTTCTCTTACTGCTTTTCTATCATTAGCAGAGGCTTAAAGGAAAGAGAGGCTCACCTGCATTAAGATTACCACTAATGCTCAATAGTCTTTCATTTTAAAAAAAACTTGTGTAATTTTCCTCCTTTCACACACAGTGTTGTTTTTGTTTCTTCCTCACCATTTCAGACAAACATCTGTTATACTGCTGAAGAACAACTATCTCCCAAACCACTAAGTGTGCCTGCAGCCAAAGTAAACAAAACAAACCCAGAGGATCCAGCATAGTCAGCCTTTATATCCAGCCAGGATAGCATTTCATGTGTTTTGATTAAAATTAGCTAATTTGTAATGCTAGAACCTATAAAACTTAAAAACTGCAGATCGAGTGAAGCAGTGTCTTAAACGGACAGTACATAGTAGGACAGAGATCCATGCCCACTTTCCCCCTTCCTCTTTACCCTTACCAAAATAAAAATCCAAACAAGGTCTAACTAAGCAATTACTGTTAAATTGAAGTGTACACAAAGCTTCCCCTAAGATAGAAAGTCCACACACATATATATCTCAAACATATAGTACTGCTTTTAGAAAGCCTAGAGATTGAATAAACATTATAGATATGCAGGGCACTTTGTTCTTACACATACCACCACCTTTGTTCAAATGCCCATCTGCTGCTGGACAAATCCTCAGTACACACAAAAAGAAACAATACAGATATAACAAACAGAATACTTTTCTTAATGGTTGAGTTTAAAAATAAAACGAGAAACTGAAATCCTCTTCCAAATTGATTTGCTAAGCTCAATAAATAAAATAATCTTGTTGATCCCTTTAGGTTACTAGCCTTAGACCACATAGGCAAAGATTCCATAATGA
Organism: Candoia aspera; assembly: GCF_035149785.1. Taxonomy (NCBI): domain Eukaryota; kingdom Metazoa; phylum Chordata; class Lepidosauria; order Squamata; family Candoiidae; genus Candoia; species Candoia aspera. Next base: position 106,076,770 of record NC_086153.1, read on the forward strand.
TGCATATTCAATTTCACACACAGCTTTTTTATCATTATATACCAACAATGTATATTGGGTATTTTAACGTAATCTGTTAACAGAATTATGAATGTTCCATTTCACTAATTGCAACTTCACTAAATGAATTTCATCCTACATCAAAACTATATTGTTTTTATTTTTTGAAGCAAAGCAACTTCACCTCAGCCCTGTAACACGTGAGTTATAGGGGAAAGATAGGTGAGAAGCATAAAATGAATATAGTCAAGGAGCTTAATATTTGTTAATAATAATAATAATAATAAGCTATCAGACAATGATTTCATCTTAACACAAGTCCTGAGATGTATTTTTTTGTGCAACTGCTCTGATATTAGCCTCTGGAGTGCCAGCCCACAGAACTACCTCTGGAACACAGCTGGATTGATACTATTTCCTGTGAGGATGCTGGTTTTGCCTCCTCCATACACAACCACTCCAAACAGATATATATATGATATACAGTGTGTACACACACAAACACACATATTCATGCACCCTACTAGGATGGCTCTCTTTCAATTCAACACTCTGCTTCTTTGATTAACTGTGAAGTGGAGCACAGAAAACAGACGCACAGGAAGTAAAAGAGAGAAGAAAAAGACAAGAGATCCTGTGTCTAAGCTCAAGAATGATGTGCAGTTCAAACCATAACATTTCACTTTGACAATTTAATTACACAGTTGCAGCTGGCTACTGGAAAGGGGGGGTGGAGGGAGAGGGTGCTTAAATGACTTCCCTTCTTTTCTAACTTTTAACAGTTTCTAGGTTATCTGGCTAGGATTGGTACATAGAAGGGTACTGAACCCCTTTGGAGAAAAACAGATAATATTATAAATAATACTGTAGTGATTATAACCATCCACATATCAGATCGGCTTAGGGATCTGGCTTTATCGCCTGTAAACTGTGCAATTCAGGAGGAGGAGTTCAGGCTCATTTCGTCAATCCTATCTGAGGTTTTTTCCTCCTAAAAACAAAATAAGAGGTCTTTTCTTTATCACATATTCTCACGTGGGGGGGACCGGAGTATCAGGGGGTGTCTGCAATAAGCCTCCCTCCTCTCTACCCCTACCTCTCTCCTTTTTTCTTCTCTTTTCGCATCTGATAGAGTGATAATGGGGAGCGCACAGACGTACCTTCATCTCTTCATTGATTTCCCTTTTCACGGGGTGAGCCGGTTTCCTGCTTCTTTTATTTTCTGGAGGTCTCCCTTCTTTCTCCATTTCTGCCATTTTTTGTTTAGTGTGTATGCGTGTGCGTGTGTGTGTATCTACTTTGGTGGAGATGAAATGGCTGCTGGTATTATTTGGGAAAAGCTTTCGGGGGAAGGTTGTGGAGGGGGAGGGAGGGAGGACGGGGGCGGCTTTTAGCGCTGGGCGAAGGCGTCAACGAGTGTCAAAGGAGAAAGCGGCTCTGGCAGGGTTGGGGATGCGGGCGGGCCGGACCGTGGGTTGCCCTGGCGAGTCAGCCATCTTCTGTCTCCCTGTCTGTCTGCAGGAGCGAACGCGAGAGACTGGCTCTGCGCGTGTATGGGGAGGGGGCGACGAGGGGGAAGGAGGGGAGTCGGTAGGGAGAGAAAGAGAAAGAAAGAAGCCAGTCCAGTTCCTTCCAAAGAGCGGGCGGGGGGTGGGGGAGGCAGGACGTCCCCCTGCCCAGGCAGCGGGCGGGGCTTCCAATAACACCAAATCCTCCGCCTCTTCTTCTTCTCCTGCTGCTAGTTAGGCTCAGATTCAAAGAAGCGGGGAGGGGGCTTTTTATGCTTAGTTGTGATCACTTCTCCCCCCCCCCCCCGCAGGGACGGTCGTCCTGGTGGAAGACACAGCAAGCAACTCAGCCCCCTTCTTCCCCCCATCTTTTTTTGCGGGGGGTGGACACGGGCGCACACATACGATCCTCGGTTACACGCTTTTGCCCACCACCACTCGAACGTTGTGACAGGACGAAATGGCAGGAACCCTTTATTAAAACAATCTACGTTACAAACACGCAGAGTACACGGCCGGACTCCAAACGTGCGGCGTGTGTGAGGGGGAGAGAGTGGGGGGAAGATGATTGGAAGGAAGGTCGGCTTAGGTTGCCGAAAGAGCCCAGGATAGTAGCAGCAGGGCTGTTTCTTAGGAAGCTAAGAAATTGCGGGCGAGTGCGAGTGTGTGTGTGTGTGAAAGAGAGACAGGGAGGGAGGGAGGGAGGGAGGGCAAAAGAGAAATAGCGCGCCCTGGAATCAGCAGCCCGGAGGATGGAGGATGCTGTGTGCGCGAGACTGGCTGGCTGGCGACCTGCTCGCCCGCCCCGCTACGCAATTCCACCTTTAAGAAAAAGAGGGAGGAAAAAGGGGCAAATCGAGGCTGCTCTCCCTGCCTGTCTGCCCACGGCGCTGGGAAGAAAACATATCTACAGCCGCGTTGAAATCTCTCCAGCTGAGGCGGAGCTTGACGTTTTCGTGGGTGGGCGGCAGTTTGGGGAGAGCTGGGCCGCTGAAGCGGCGCTAGTATTCGACAGGCAAAGAAATTATACCAACAGGGGGTTTCGCTTTGTTTTGATTTTGGCGGGAGGATCTTCTCCAGACCCGCGGAACTAGTCCTCAAGAAAAACTTCGTTTAATGTGAGGCATCAGAGTTTTGTCCCAGCACGTTATCTTGCCACCTATGCAATAATCAGCTACATGAATTTTTTAGGAGATACATATGTAAATGTGTGCATATATCCACACATTTATAAAGTCTGTATCGATTAACACATTCAGAATTAGTGGAAAGGACTCCAAAGGTATCGGATAACCAAGTGTTATTTCTAAATATTAAAATCTGGAAACTAAACACTCTGTCTTTCCCAAACCCCAGTTCCTCAAGAAGGCTGACTGCCCTCGCAGATCTGGGAGTCCGAAACGCCGTCGCCCTGGTTAGAGTCGTATTAGCACCGACACTCATTCTTCCCCCATCTCTTCTGGTGTGTTCAAGGACTGACTCATACTAAGTCCTCTCTGTGAAGCTGCCTTTGGATTTTGTTTCAGAGAGACTTGGCTTACTTTATCTCTGTTGAAAGAAAATGGGGAATTGAATAGTGTGATAGATGGTACTTGCGGACGAAGTGCTGAATTAACGGTACACGCGGAAAGGGTTGATTATTCTCGGTCGTGCACACCTACTTTTTGGCAGTTCATAATTATTTGATACAATACAATATGGAGGTGTCCATTGTTCCATTAGTGAAAATCGTAATTATGAAGCAATTTGTCATTATGTCTGAAGGTGATCTTAAAATTACATACATACACACAAAGAGAAAATTACTCAATGTGTTCAAAAAGGCTCTCCTTAAAAAAAAAAAAAAAAGACAATCTGTCAATACTAAATTCAGCTGCAATGCTTGATCTGCTTTTTTTATTACATTTGGCTCATTGACACTTATGAGGCCCCTGATTATATGAACAAGAGAGTTCAAAGGCAGAACGTTTTTTAATCTCTTAATCCAGATTCACACCAAATTCTGCAGGATTTATTCTAAAATTGATTTAGTTAAGAACTGAGATTTAGACTCTGTAAAGCTCTTTTAGACAAAAAAAAATCCCATAGAATTCTCAATGCAATTTATTTCCGATTTGCAGGATTTTTCTGCCTGGGATATATAGAGATACAGATATATAATGATAGTACCTTACAGTCCTTTCAATAATTACAGGAATACAAAACTGTAATGCATTCATCTATTCTGCAATATTGATGCAATATTCATTTTAAAAACCTTTTATCATTATTATTGTATACATACTGTAGAGCAGGGGTTCCTAAACTTTTTGCCATCACACCTCTGTTTAGTGTAATCTTACTGTACACACCTCCCCTAAAAATCCAAACACCAAAATGAAGACAAATGAACAATGAAAACGATACAATGAAACTTTGGGAAAGGTGGATTTATTGCAAGAATGTACAACTAAAAGGTTCTTCACACCTCCCCAAGGGAGTACACCTGACAGTTTTGGAAACTGTGCTGTAGAGGTGTGGGATAGAGCTAAAATCAGAGCTCACTAACCATTTCCTCACTAACAGTTCCTCACATATCTCTGCTCAAGCTGTAGTAGTATTATCTCTTGCTAAAATATGCTGTCCTCTCATTGCTGTCTTGACTGGCTAACAAACTGTACTGTATTATCATTCTTCCAGGGGAAGTATATTCTAAAGCCACTGACTGTCTGATTAATAGGTAATGGCATGTATTTCCTATCCTCTCGCTTAAAATACAGGCACCCCTCCCCTCCCCATCTACCAATCACTGATAAAAGTTGGTTTGGTCATGTAAACTTATCTTTCTAGAAAGGATGGAAAATACAATAAATTACAAACTGAAGTAGCTTAAGCAGAAAAAAAATAGTTGTGTGATATAGGAAAAATTGGTATGCTGTTTAAATCTTTAACTATATGTCAAAGGCCAGTATTTGTCTGTGCCATGCTGCTGTATTAGCTAGACTGGAACAAGTTTTGAAAAAAATGCAATCACAAGTCACCATACAAAAAGTCAAATGGTGCATTCAGAAAGGTTGGGACATTTGAAATGATACCATCCACAACAGTTTGAGCAAAGGGAAGATTGGATTTGCAAGGACATTCCAATGCCAGTGTAAACTGCAAGAGATGAAAGGGCCCAAATCTTGGCTACTGCCACCCAGTCAAATAGAGGCAGAGCGGAAATGTGGATAAAGAAATTTCTGATTCAAATCCTTTACTCATTGTACAAAACCTGTAATTATTTTCCCATTATATAGATGGAAAACTGAAGCTAGACAATAGTATCTTGTTCAAACCATGCAATAAAAGTATACCAGAAATAGCATTTATGTATGGTGCATAATCATAGCTGATCCCTTCACTATTTAATACATTCATTCACATGTTTATCTTCTGGTTATTAAGTCCCAGATTTGGTTAATGGTACTCTACAGTATTTATGTTTCCCCATCATTGTCTTTATGAACTGATGGCAGCATACTTATATGGCAGTAAATAATAGTAAAATGTATGTTTCTATGATTTATAGTATCTATGTTCTTTATTTAACAGAAAGCTAGGAATTTCCTATTGTGCAAGGCAAGCAGGTTTTCACTTGTACTTGGGCACCATAGTGATTGTTGCCAGCAGCCAGTAACAGATGTGAAACCCACCATTACATTTGTCCTATCAATCTGGTAATCTAGACTAAGGCTTCATCCATGGAGGATTCCCATCATGGCAGGTAAACCAAGAAGGAAAAGCCTGTTTGCCATGAGCAGGTCAATGTGTAAACTGTCAAGGAGCCACCAATGGAAGTTGGCAATATTTGCAATATTAGTTGTTGTAAGTTGTCCAAGCAAGAGGTCTACAAGGAATGAATAAATAAAAATAACCGTGATATAAATATGGCATTGTATGAATTCATTTTTTTTTCTCACCGTGTGTTGAGATTTGAGTTGGTAGGATTTAAATATTGCCACACAGTCACAGTTTTAAGTTAGTTTTAAGTATTTAAGTATTTAAGTATTTACTGCCAAATCCCACTACATTCAATGTGCAAGAGTACAGCATTGTTTTAATAATTTTTTTTCCTTTTCTTAAGCAGCAAAGACATAACAGTACAGAAAATCCTCAACTGTAGGTTATATATAAGATCTAGCAGTTGTAGCAAAATATTATTTCTTCAGCAACAGTTTTAAACAATACTGGCTAATATTTTATACCAAACGAAGACTTTTATTTGGATATGATTCACACCAATTTCATCTGAACTTATGTCAAAGTGAGTTATTTGAAATTTGAACTTGTACTCCAGGTTTATTAAAATTGATATTTTGCAGTTGGATTTAATGGGGTATGAATTGAATGTTAAACACAACTCTTCCGTTGTTTTAGAAAAAAATTTTGCTTCATCAAAAAAGCAATACATTAAAATCTATAAAAGCTTCATCCTTTAATTGTAGCTGCGCAAACACAAATACAACTGTGGGTGGGGTAAGTCAAGTTTAGCTCTTAAGTAATAATAATAAATTGAATTGTGGAGTTGTTGGTGCTTTCTGAGCTTGGTTGTTTGCTTGCAGACATTTCAATACCCAGCTAGGTAACATCAGTGCTAGTGAGTGTGGAGTTTGCTCCCTGTTTATATACAGCAGCTTGCCCAGCCACTGTTGATGGGGGTGTGGTTGTCCTTGGTAGTTCCTTGATTAGGGTATTGTTTTCTGCTTGTTTTTTTGTCTGATGTTAATCCCTGCTTATCTGGGTGATGGCTGCTGAAGGGGATGTGTTCTGGTCTTTTTGTTTCCTTTTTAGCTTTTTGTCGTCTCTTTTGAATGGTGTGTAAATATGGTTTATTTCTATGTGTCTATTGATGGCTGATTTGTCTGAATGTCAAGCTTCTAGGAATTCCCTAGCATTTTTGGATTTGGCGTGGTCTAACCATACCCTAATGAAGGAACTACCAAGGAGAAAACCACACACCCCCAACACTGGCAAGGCAAGCTGCTGTATATAAACAGGGAGCAAACCCCACACTCACCAGCACTGATGGTGTTACCTAGTTGGGTAATGAAATGTCTGCAAGCAAACAGCCAAGCTCAGAGAGCACCAAGGACTCCACAGTTCAGTCCTGAGCTACATATATTCTCTTCTATTGGAATAAATTGAATGTTTGAAATGCATTTATAACATTTTTTGATGTCATGAAACGTGAATATACACTTGTAGAACTATTCTTTTATCCTGAACTGTAATCTAGTGAAGAATAAGGAGTTGAATAACATACTTCCAAGTATTTTAGTTTACCAGGTTTCTGATTCAGTCTGCCTTATATTTCTATTTTGGGTAGGAGGACATAGCAGCAATTTCCTCTTCTTCCAAAATTCACTACAAAATGAATCACTGAATGTTTTTCCCAATTTGTGTTTAATGACTAGAGCCACACTAGTACCTGATTTTCCTTTCCATGCATCTTCTAAACATACCGAGTCTCTCTCATGATTTTATCATAACTAGTGTGGCAAATCTAGGCTGCAAAATCTAGACCACTTAATGTCAGCAAAGAAATGCAGAAAACTCTAATTCTTTGCTGCCATCTATCTGTAATTTGGACTTCTGCAGCTCAGATATGGCAATCCTAAAACTGTAATAAAACCTTTTCAAAAATTGGTTTCCTTTGCACAGCCTATCTCTTTTGTCTCATCTATTTGTTCTTGCTTTTCTCGAATGGTCTTGCAGTGTCTACAGGAACTGTCATTCAAATCTCTATCTCAATGAAGCCCATCTCTTGGGCAACCATTGTATGGAGACTTCTTCAAATGGCACTTCTTGGCATCTGCTTCACATGCTGAGCAGTTAAAGGGTAATGGTCTATGACTGGAAATGGGCCATCCCATGCTTTTCTTTTTCTTCATACCAACAGAAACCACCAGGACATTTTTGCAGGAACAGGAGACAAATCCCACAGAAGCAGCTAGTCCACAGTATAAGATGATAGACACAAACAGGTTGTGATTTGGAGCCACAGGTAATCATTCTGTTTCCTATTTTCTATCATTTTAACAGAATATCTCTTCAAATAATGGGTTTAATATGATAATGTGGGGCTGCATTATTTGGACCTCTTATTGTGGTTTGGGCTTATTCATTTTAATATGCCTAGGCCTAAATAATGTTTGGCCAATTAATGATATAATATTTGAAATGTAAGTAATTACATAATTTTTCACTAGCTAAAATTTTCTTCAATGAAATGCTATACATGTTATGTCTAGCTGTCAGTTAAATAAATCATAGCTGACATATTGTATAAGTTTCACAATCAACTTGCAAATTTATTAATGAATTCTTAGCAATGGGAATTCTGGAACTTCTGGAGGATAATCAGGTTAGGGAAGGCTGTTTTAGATTATGGACTCATATGTCATAATAGGCAGACTTTCAGGGAAAAAAATCATTTCTCCTGAGGCAAAAGAGAAGATTGCTTCTTTAGTTTTAAGGAGGTGCTTACCATGTTCATTTTTGTTAGTATTTGTATTTTGCTGATCATTAAATCTCATGGCCAGTTAATTGGAGGTGGTTGATTAACTGGACAAATCATTTTAATTGATTATCTCAATTAAATATTTTAATCAATCATTAATTAAATGATTGATTGATGATTACGTTTCTAGTATATCACAACATAGGAAAAGATACAGAGATAGGTTGCTTGTCCACTTAAAATATGTATTTGGATTTTCCTTTTAAAGTTTCCATGAAAAGGTTAATTTTATGAAATGTAGCACTGTAAAAAAAATGGTAAGTACTATATTGTGGGATTTATTAATATAAATTTGGAAAATAATGTAATAAGTATAGAAACTTTTCGCTACTTACCAAATTTAAATTATACTCACAGATTTTGTAATCCCATAAGGAAGGACACAACCATTTAATACATCTCCCAGTTTAGCTGTCTGTCTAGGACTATAAAAACTGTGGTTTATCAAGTATAGGTAGCCCTCATTTAGCGACTGCCTCATATAGCAACCGTTTGCAATTACAATGGTGATGAAAAAGTAACTTTATCACCAATCATCTCATTTAAGACCCTTTCAGCTGTGTAAAAGAAATCTGAAGTAAGATCATAAGCACAGTTGTGGTTTCATTTAGTGACTGCTTCACTTAATGACCAAGTTGCCACTCCAAATTGTGGTCGCTAAACGGGGACTACCTTAGATCACAATATTCACTTGGTAGGCTGCATTCAGTTCATGGGTCACATCTCTATGCAGGTCAGATTTAAATAATATTGAAATGCAATCAGGGAGCAAAAGTAAGCAGAGGCTTGAGGTTCAGTCATTTTAACTTGTGTCAGCATACCATTCTGAATTTCTGAAACAGTTGACAGAACAACTTGCTCTTCTTAACATACAGAAATCTAAAAAAAGGCTGCACTCATTACTTTTCATACTCCATTTCCTCCCTTGTAATATTGTCACCATTCTGGTACTTCTGGCTGAAGCGTGGAGGGCTCTGACTATGCCCAACAGGAAAGAAGAATGGGGCTGAAGAAGCCATAATTTTCTTTTTTTGAAGATGTAAAAAACAACAGACTGGAAAGGTCTGAAAGGGCTGGATCTGGTGAGGCTGGAGTCTCTGATTCTCACAGCAGAGAAAGTGGTTTTGTAAACAAAAGACAGATGGCAGATACCTTCACAGATAGGAAATGGACAGGTACCTGGATTTTGACTTTGAAAAGGCAGGAGGAAGACACCCAAGATTTAAACCCAGGGACTAACATATATAGAAGCAGATTCTCAGGTAGTTAGATGGAGGCCTTCTTCATATGCATGGCTTCCTAATTCTCTGCAATAAATCTACTTCCTTAGCCTTGTGAATGTGGAGCAGGGAGAGACGTTAATCACTCTATCTGGTACAAAGCGTTGACAGCCTTTGAGTTGCAAGACTGGAATATTATATAGATATCCATAAGGGAGATGGGGAGGCAACTGCAATGTAAAATGTGACTTTTAATTTGTTCACATAGCAAGTGTGCAACAACACACTTGGGATAGCATTTTTTATATATGCTATTGGGTATTGTTTGGTGATAGCACCTTTTTCACATATTTGATAACTTTGCATGATATATCAGCTAAGGTCATATAACTAATGTAATGTAAAGATTCCTAGCCCCAGTCCTCTTTTATGCAATAGTAATGGATTTTATTTACAGATATTGGCAAGATAACATTTGAAAACATTTAGAAACATAGAAAAACTGGCCATTTAAAAAACTGTTAAGATATTAGAAACTCACAGCCAGATCAAAAGTCTGGATTTCTAACTTACCAGTAAGGAATTTTTTTTTAAAGTTCTCCTAGGATATTTCTTCTCTAGAAAATGTTTCATTGTTAGGATTTTTTATTCTTGGCTAGAAACACTTTATTTGTTGGCTTAAAACCACTAAAAGGCTCTACAAAATGGGCAAAATTGACATTTTATTTTATGCTAGAACCTATCTCCCTTTCTTAAAATGAAAATTTGGAATTTTGATTCCTTGGGAACAGGGATGCCATGAACTACAGTGGCTAATATATCTTTATCTAGAAAAGGGTGTAGTTGATAAAGACGTCAACAGCAAATTGCAGTGATGCTGAAATGATGTTTATGCAATGACATAATCATACAAATGCCACAAGTATGTGTTGTCATTCTCCCCTTCCCTCCCTATGGATGCCCATGGTAATTTGTAATATATGTCTCTATAAAGAGGTTACTTGGTCTTCTAGTATCACCAATGACACTAAGAGCACAGTTCACCTGATTCAGGTATTTTGGAAAAAATAGAGCTGATCCTCATCTGCATATTGATGACTGCTGTTAGATGTTAAATAGCATTATAGTCAAGATAGTGCCACGATATCCCACAGAACAATACCAAATTGCAAAGATACACTTGAGTAATATAACCCCATTAGATCCTCCCTACATGGAGTGGTGGAACCACTGTAACACAGTGCCCCAACCACCAGAGTCAAACCAGGAGAATACTGGGGTCATTGGTATTAAAAGCTGCTAAGAGATCAAGCGGGGTCAACAGAGGTACACTTCCTCTGTCTCTTGAAATGAATTAATTTGACAAGACGACCAAGGAAGAATATGTTCCAGACCTAAACCCAGGCTGGCAAAGGTCAAAATAGCTGGTATACCCTCCTCCAAGAAAATATGCAGCTGCACAAACATTCATAGTCTCAGGCACGTTGTCCCAAACTGGAAAACGTTGTTAGCTTAAAGCTTAGGATATAGGGAGAGCTTCTTCAAGAATTCTTTAGGAATATAATCACCTCCTGTTGTAGATGATGATTAGGCTCACAGTTGTTTAATATAGAGTAGAATTAATATAATCTCTTATTTCTCTTAAAATGTAATATGGAAACATGCAATTGTCTAAATGTAGCCCTTTGATACCCACAGATATGCCGTGTTTGCATAATGCTAGACTAGGTCAAAATTCAGTTGGGTAGCCTGTGGTTCAGCATTTTGTGGAGACCCAACCATTGTCTTAGTATGTAGTGTGAACCATGCCATCATGATAAACTATATTATGTCCTATTTGGGGAAGCAGAGCATATTTTGTGAATGTAGGAATTGAGCTTAATTAACCTGGTTTTACTTTTTACATAACTCAACCCTTTGGCTTGCTGGCTGCTAACAATGACCTTTTATCTCCCAGATCATACTTTCAAGAGAATTGAGTTCCTTTGAAAACTTGGCCCTTACTCATTCTTTTCCCAAATAGTCTTCTATTTTACCTCTTTCATTTGGGATAACAGAAAGTTCCCTTGGCCTTGGGAATTAAAATCTGTGGTAAGTGAGAGATCCAACCGGTTCTTGACATGCCTCACAGAAAACTTCATTGCCAAAAGATGGAGGAAGGAACTGAGGGAATCAGCTACACTGGACTTAATACTTACTAACAGGGAGGAAATGGTTAAGGAAGTCGAAGCTGTAGGAACCTTGGCAGAGAGTGACCATATGATCTTAGAATTCACCATATTGCAGATAAAGAGAACTGAAGGCAGACGTATTAGTGTTTTAGTGTGTTCTAGATTTCTAGCAACTGGTGTTTTCTCTGTTTCTGCTTGTTTAAGCTTTCTTTCCTGTTGCTGCTTTACATGCCAAATTTCCCTCCCCACTTTATTCCGTAGAATCTCTAGACAACTACAAATTTGATACCTTAACACTTGGAACATCTTCTCAAAAATATCCAGGGATCTCTGTGCTCTTTTCATTAGTTGAAACCATACAGATTCGGGCTTCGCTATCCTTACGTTAAAGTTCCAGGCACTCCTGATGTTTCTCACAGATTCTCCTCTTTCTTTTTGGCCCCTAATCTCTGCATTTCTTGGTTATTTCTATAAAGATAGCCAGCTGTAGATTCAGTAAGCAAAAATTCTTTTTTGCTGGACAGTTTCTCTGCTCTGATAGCAGGAGGGTGCTATGCTTGAGTCCCTCAGCACTCGGGCAGACAGCCTTGGCAGAGATTGTGCCCACACTCTGCAATAGTTACTGACTTCTTGAAATATTACAGGGAAATGGGACAAGAAATTTGACCACAGATATCCTGAATAAGGCTCCCAATAGTAATGGAGGAAGGAACTGAGGGACTAATAGAGGTAGGTTTATTTTTACTGTTTTAGTGACTTGATCTTTCTCTTTCTGGAATGAATCACTCTTTCAAAACATCAGTGTGAAAAACTGGAGCAAGCTATGAAGTACCGCTCCTCTATTTTTTTAAAATAAAAAGAATGGGCATAATTATTGCCTGTTTTAGAAAAATGTTTTTATGTGAAAGTTGGACCTATTCAAATATTTGTTAACTTATTCCATCTCCAGATTAATTGGAAAGTGTCATGTTCACTGTTTCGATGTTCTGTTAACATCGTAACGTTTCACATATCAAACCGTCGATCCGTGTATTACATGCTTGAACGCTTCCTGGTGTTTTCCATTATTGCTGTGCTCTTTATTTTGCTACTTTGGAATGTATGTTTGGGTTTGCAACTCTGTTCAAGGTTACTTTCCCAGGCACATGTAACGGTTGCTAGCACCTGGGTGGGGGTGGTTGCTAACGAGCACTCGGGGCGGGACTGGGTTGGAAGCAAGGCTTTTAAGTTTGTATTTGGCGCGCTTTTGCTCATTCTCAGCTTTCTCTGTATTTGCATACTATTCCTTTAATAAATCAGTTATCTTTAAGCCCGGGCTTGTGAGACTGAGTATTTGGGATTAGGCAACCATTACATAAAGCTGAGAATCATTTATATCATCTTCCGCTAGCCCCATCCAAGTTTGGGTAAAGGGGAGTGCTAGCGATGACAGAACCTCAACTACGCGAAAGTGATGGGAGCGAAGAGGAGCCGGACTCGACAAAGACCCTGGTGGCTCCGAGTTCGCGAGCCCAAAGGGCAGCGCGCCGAGAGAAGCAGGATGCCCAATTGGATGATCTATTGTTGGCGGTGCAGGGTGCTACAAGGGGTGAACTCCAGCCCGAGGTGGAAGCAAGAACGGGGAGGGATTCACCACAGCCATCCTGGGAACCTGAACTCCCATTATCACCGAGGGTGGTAGTGACCACTAGACCCTTAGAGGAGCCTGTCACCCCTGCCCGCATGAAAGCAATAGAGGATAAAATGGACATGATAGTGGCCCTCCTGAAGGATATCCCCAGAGGGTCGGTGTCCCTGCAGGAAGATTGGGAGGAAGACCCCACACAACTGGCTTACCCGAGAGAGAGGTCCCCGTCACTCAGGGGAAGAAGCAGGATTCGAGCTTCCCGACAATCGAGGGGACGGGGGTCGAGAGCAACCAGGGATCGGCCACCACTGGGGGCTCGACGTGCGTTGACGTTTGCGGAGCCATCACAGCCGGCGGAGCCGATAAGAACCCTTCCACCATTTGGGGTAAAGTTTGATGGCGACCCTACCAAGCTATCCTTTTTCATTACTAATGCTAGACATTATATGGAAGACTGGGGGTGAAGTTTTCGTTCGGAACAGGGTAAAATTAATATTATTGCTAACAAGCTAAAGGGGCGGGCAGCGGATTGGTATGTGCAGTTATGCCAAACAGAAACTACGGAGTTAGAGGACTTTGATGAGTTTCTGTGGGCACTAAAACAGCATTTTGAAGACCCCTTGGCCCAAGAGAGAGCGAAAAGGGCACTGAAAAAACTTTATCAGGGAACCCTCTCCGTCGCAGACTACGCTTTGGAATTTAAACCCCTGGCGGGGAAGGTAGAGGATTGGTCCCAGTCAACTTTAGTGGAAATGTTTAAACAAGGACTGGAGACGGAAGCCCTCTGGTGGGCTTTGTGTCGGGATGATCCCAAAACGTTGTATGGGTGGATACAGTTGGCGGGCAGCGCGGAAAACGCTCTAGAAACGTTCGCCCATAGCAAGGAACTGAAGCAGGGCAGAGCAACTAGAGGGGCTCTCACCATGGGATTTTCAACCCGCCCTAAAACGAAAAGTTGGGAGGAAGAAAGAGAACGACGATTTGCGAAAGGTCAATGCCTGAGATGCGGGAAGGAAGGGCATCGTGCCACTTCGTGCCCGAGACGCAGACCAGAGGAGCGGCCAGGGAAACCGTCGGGAAAATCGCCAGCATTACCGCGTAAGATGAGGGCTGCCTGCGCAGAAGTCGACCCTTCAGACCTCCCATTTGGAGAAGAGGAGGAGGAATTACAGTTCGACCAGCCGGCGGGAAAAGGTTACCACCTGCTCTGAAGGGCACCGTTGGGCAGGTGGAAGAAACCGGGCGCAACCACGATTCGGTGAGTGGGAATTTTCCTACACTGACTGTCAAATTGAAATTGGGGTCTAGAACCAAAACTGTGGAAGTCTGGGCTATGCTAGATTCGGGTTGTTCACGTTCGCTAATGCATCCCAATGTTGTAGCTGCCTTAGAACTGCCCACGTTCCCTTTGCAACGGCCAATGATTTTCACACAATTGGACGGAACTATGGCTGGGGGAAAGGCGGTCACCCACTCCACAGGACTGGTGGCTTTACAAATGGGTACCCATTGGGAGAAATTACCTTTTGTCATAGCTCCAGTGGGGGGTCCTTTAGTCATTTTGGGAATGCCTTGGTTCGTACAACAAAACCCTTTTATCAACTGGCTGCATAGAACTGTAACGTTTGCTGATGGATTTTATAAAGCACCAGAAAAAGACTTATTGGAGGACATTGAGGGTGGATGGGTGGCTACCACCACTGTACAAACCCTTGAACCCCTAGAAGGACTGCCCAGGCAATACCAAGATTTTGCAGATGTGTTTGGAGAGAAGGAAGCAGATCGGTTACCGCCTCACCGAAAGACAGACTGTGCCATTGAATTTCTGCCCAATGCGAAATTACCTCACCCAAAAATCTATGCCATGTCCCCTAAAGAGCTGACTACACTGAGGGAATTCATTGACAAAAGCTTAGCTAGGGGTTTCATTGAGCCAGCAAACTCCCCGGTGGGGGGACCTGTTCTCTTTAGACCAAAAAAGGATGGTTCTTTGAGGCTATGTACCGATTTCCGCAGGCTCAATGCAGTATCAATATTAAATAAATATCCTTTACCCTCATCAAAGATATGTTATCACATCTGGCCAAAGGTAAAATCTTCTCAAAATTAGACTTAAGGGAAGCCTATTTTCGCATTCGCATAAGGGAAGGGGATGAGTGGAAAACAGCGTTTAACTGTCCTCTCGGGGCTTTCCAATACAACGTGTTGCCTTTTGGTTTGTCTGGGGCACCTGGGGTTTTTATGCAACTCATCAATGAGGTCTTGCATGACCACCTATTTAAAGGGGTATTAGTGTATTTGGATGATGTATTGATTTATACTGAAACCATGGCAGAACATATTCACTTGGTGCGTCAAGTGCTTGCTAAACTGAGAAAAGCAGAGTTGTATGCGAAACTGTCCAAGTGTGCCTTCCATCAATCACAAATTGATTACCTGGGATATAGAATTTCAGCAAAGGGCATTGAGATGGACCCTGCCAAGGTTGAAGCCATTTTGGCATGGGAGCCTCCCCGTACCAGGCGGCAATTACAAAGTTTCCTTGGATTCGCCAATTTCTATAGGGCATTTGCCCAAAATTTTGCTGAAACTGCCCTTCCCCTTACTGAACTACTAAAAACTAAAGCTCAGGGGGATACGCGGCGCTCGAAGAACCCAGGCGCGCTCCTTAAATGGACCCCAGCCTGCCAACAAGCGTTCGATGCGCTCAAACAGATTTTCACCACTGAACCTATTTTGCAGCATCCTAACCCAACTAAGCCTTTCGTAGTGCAGGTTGATGCCTCTGACTTCTCCATCGGAGCAATTCTGCTTCAAGCAGACCAATCTGGCACTCTAAAACCCTGTGCTTACCTCTCTCGCAAGTTCACAGAAACAGAGAGGAGGTGGCATGTTTGGGAAAAAGAGGCGTTTGCTGTCAAAACAGCCTTGGAAACCTGGCGTCACTTATTAGAAGGGGCTTCCCACCCATTTGAAGTGTGGACTGATCATAAGAACCTAGAAGCCTTAAGCACCAGTCGAAAACTCAGCCCCAAACAACTTCGATGGGCTGAATTTTTCACTCGCTTTGATTTCACACTCAAGTTTATACCAGGCAGGAAAAACTTTTTAGCAGATGCTTTATCACGCAAACCCCAAGATGCTGGCCCTGGGCCAACGGTACAGGGTACGGTATGGACTGAAAAGCAATTGAGTTTGGCAGCTGTGACACGCAGTCAGACGCGAGCGCAACAGGCTCAATGCCAGACCGCTCCACCTCCCTCCCGTCCGGCGCGTCTGCCAATTCCATCAGACTTGAAACAACAGTTGCTTTTCCACCTGAAATCTGACACTTGGTTACAAGCAAACTTAAACACTGTAACTTTTACTGAGGACTTTGCCTGGCGAAACGATCGTCTGTATGCCCCTGAGGCTTTACGAAAGACGATCCTCCAGCGCTGCCATGACGATAAGTTGGCTGGACATTTTGGATACCTTAAAACCCTTCACCTCATCAGACGTCAATTCTGGTGGCCAACTCTTCTAAGGGACCTTAAAACTTATGTGGCCGCTTGCCCTGTGTGCGCAACAACCAAGCGCAAAACTGGCAAGCCTCAAGGCTTTCTGCAACCTGTGGCAACCCCTGCCTACCCATGGCAGGACATATCCATGGATTTTATTGTCGACCTCCCACCCAGTCAACGAAAAACAGTCATTTGGGTAGTAAAGGACTTTTTCTCCAAACAAGCGCATTTTATCCCATGCGCTTCCATCCCCACCGCGCAACAGCTGGCACGCCTATTCCTCGTACACGTGTACCGTCTTCACGGAATCCCCGCCCGTTTGGTGAGTGACAGGGGCTCACAATTTACGTCACAATTTTGGTGGGCATTTTTAAAACTGATTGGCACCGAACAAGCCCTCTCCACTGCGTGGCATCCAGAGACCGATGGATCTACTGAAGCTGTTAATTCAACACTAGAACAATATTTACGGGCATTCGTCAATTATCAACAAGACAACTGGGTGGACCTACTTCCGTTTGCTGAAGTTGCCTACAACAACGCCGTCCATCAAAGCACTGGACAGGTTCCTTTTAAAACTGTCTTTGGCCGGGAGTGCGTCCCAATACCCGAACTCCTGCACCCACAATCACTGCCAGCCTCTCACGGACTGGGCTGAAACCCTACAAGACTCATGGCACAACATTCAACGAGCCCTTTCCCATGCCCAAACCACCTACAAAAAGCCTGCAGATGCTAAACGCTCCCCCCAACCTACGTTTGCTGTGGGGGATAAGGTCTACCTATCCACAAAATTCATCAAATCACCACAACCCTCGAAAAAACTTGGTCCTAAATTTGTTGGTCCTTTCCCTATTATTGCACAAATTAACCCTGTAACTTTCAAACTTGATCTGCCCCATAATCTTAAACGTTTGCATCCTGTTTTTCATTGCAGCTTACTCAAGCCGTACCTGCCGTCGGACCGCTGGCATCCCCAACCGACCCCACCACCTCCCATTATGATCGATAACCAACAACACTTTGAAGTCAAGGAAATCCTTGACTCACACCGCCAGCGCTCCACTTTGCAGTATCTCATCCGTTGGAAACATTTTCCTCATCCCGAATGGGTTTCTAGTCGGGATGTTCGCTCTCCCAACCTTGTTGCTCATTTTCATTCTGCCTATCCGGACAAGCCAGTTCCTTAGCATTGTTTTTAGGGGGGCGATATGTCATGTTCACTGTTTCGATGTTCTGTTAACATCGTAATGTTTCACATATCAAACCGTCGATCCGTGTATTACATGCTTGAACGCTTCCTGGTGTTTTCCATTATTGCTGTGCTCTTTATTTTGCTACTTTGGAATGTATGTTTGGGTTTGCAACTCTGTTCAAGGTTACTTTCCCAGGCACATGTAACGGTTGCTAGCACCTGGGTGGGGGTGGTTGCTAACGAGCGCTTGGGGCGGGACTGGGTTGGAAGCAAGGCTTTTAAGTTTGTATTTGGCGCGCTTTTGCTCATTCTCAGCTTTCTCTGTATTTGCATACTATTCCTTTAATAAATCAGTTATCTTTAAGCCCGGGCTTGTGAGACTGAGTATTTGGGATTAGGCAACCATTACAGAAAGGCCATGAATAATACGGAGCATCTGCTTCTAAGAAAGCTCCCCCCACCCTGTAACCCCAACTCTGCCAGCCTCAGTGTTTGAGTGGCATTTTTGCCAAAATAGCAAACACCTCACTTCTCCCCTCCAGACTGACAAAATGTAATCAACCAAAAGATGCAGAAATTCCTCATTTGGGGAAATCCTGTTTCTAATAAGGAGTACACTAGTTTTATCAAAACAGGTTAAGTATATTGTGGAACAAGAATTAATAGAAGTTTTGCTTTCAGTATTACAGCACCTGTAGACAATTACAATTTTAAGAAAGAAGCAGGAGGCCATACATCAAGGAAAAATGATGAGCTCAAATCATAATACCCAAACTACAGATCCATGGCAATCTACTGACCTCAATAAGAATAAAGAGTTTATTCTCTTGGCTCTAGTCGCTTCTAGTAAATATTTAGGTCCAAACTATAGAAAGAACATTGAATAAATTTTGGAATTAAGAATGGAAAAGAGGCCTTCTAGAAATGAGGTAGCTAAACGAAGGGCCACAGAAAATAGTATACTACTCTATGATAATATGTTGAGTAGGATTGATTTTTTTTGAGACATTTGTTGATAGATAACCACTAGGAAGAAAAGGGCAACATCATATTTTATTTTTCAGAGTTGAGTAGACAAAATCCCCACGTCAGGAAAGATCTAACTAAAAGACTCAATGCTATGCTCAAAGACTGATCCTAAATTTCAGGAATTGCTGACACAAGATAAAACCTTATATAATATATGAGAGCTGGTGGTTTTTCTTAATAGAGAGATTGTAAATGAAATCAGATTTCATCAAGAAAACAAATACTACTACCTTCAAGGAAATAACAGCTTTACCACCTCTTGGGGGTGGTTCGGAACAATGCCCAACAAAATGGCAGCCAGGTTCCTGCAGTTCATTCCCTTTGAGCACAATGTCACTGTTGTATTTATGTGATAATATCCAGCAATATTGAGGAGGCCCTTCTAGATCATCTGGATATAGTCTTTACAACCATTAGAACAGCAGCTAAATCTCAACCCACCTGAATGCTGTATGGCAAAGGACCAGATACAATATTTAGAGTATCTACTTGGATGTGTTGCAGCCAAAACCTGGCTCACCTAAAGCACCCAAATCACTTTGAAGATACAACATAATTGTACTGGCATGCAATCAATAAACAGTATATACTAGGCTCCCAGCAAAACTGAGCAGCCCTGATCAAAAGCAGAACAAGAGCTTATATATCCTTGGTCTACTACACTGCAAAGACAAGACAAAGGAAAAAGGCAGACACAGTGGAAATTACAGCATGATGTTGGAACGTTTTAGATAAACCCATCCATGTGACCTTATTATTATTTATCCCTTCCTACTAGAGCAGCATGCTAGCCATACTATCTGAGATATGGCCAGTGAATAAAAACAATTTGTTTGACTGGGCTGCGAGCTCCTGACTGATTCTTCTCTGTCACCACTCAGGGTCAATTCAGCTTGCTGTGAATGTTTTCTTACAAAGGCACTTTACGCAGTTCATATGTAGGGTGGGCTTACATGTGTGTGTGTGGGGGGGTACCTTTTACTACCATAGATGGTAAAGTTCAACCGGTGGTAAGAAAAGTAGACTTTATAAAATCTTTCTACCCAAATTTCAAAGAAACAACAGCTATTAAAATTAATAGGATATTATAGCAGGCTTGTATCTTGATTTCCTATATTGACAGCCCATTAATTAAAGTAAAATAATTCTTATCTTAAACGGAAAACTGTGAAAAAGTATTGGATACAGTGCTGGTCCACCCTCGGTGCTCAAATAATCTATTTGGTGGAAAAAAATCTATACTGACCTCAGATATAGGGATTTAGGAACATTCCTTTCTCAGGGCTGGAACATCCAATACTCTACTTGAGTTAAAAAGTGTTTCAAAGACTGAAGCTCTAGCTGCGAAATTGTGTATTGCAATATTAATTTCTGATAATTCATTCTTTATTCAGCAATTATAGACCATGTAGCTCTCTGTTAGCTCAACAGAATGCCCAGGTATAACAATGGATGCTAGACTTACAGATTTTTTTAGTTCATAGTGAAACACAGAGTAGGGGATCAACATAACAGTACCAATTTTCTGTCTTACTGGGTTAGGAAGTTCCAGGGAAACAAGGAAGACATTTCTTCAAGGGAAAGATAGGCAAGTGATGCCTGGATAGAAGTTCTTGTCGGCAGAATTAGATCTTTTGAAGACAATTACACCTTTAAGAAACCTAGTATCGTACATCAACCATGGTATCCTTGTGGACCACTTACAAGGATGAAAAGTTGGAGGGACTGCTTTGCAGTGGTTTTGTTTCTTCATGAGTAGATGGCTCAGTCGATGTACGGTAGGAAGAGAAGTCAAAGTCATTGCTTTATTGCTTTTCTATGGCACCTAGTTTTATTTTGCTGAAGCAGCATAAATAGCTCACAAAACAAACCAACCAACAAATCAGTTAATCAAATAAAATATCAGGGAAAGCTAGTTATCCCAAGGTATGGAGAATAAAATATAAACAGAGGGGAAAGAGAGAAAGAGCGGTAGCAAAAGAAAAGAGAGTGCTAGATATTTCAGTGCTCAGTGCTCTTCTCTATGGACTCCATGGGCAGTAAAAGACCCTAGAAAGTTTGAGAATTGACCGGGGAAGTACAGAAAACAACCACAATCCTGACTTTAGTAATACGCACATTCCCCATTGGCTAAGATCAATGCTGGATAATATTTAGTTCTCATTTATACAAGTGATGTCAAATTAATTCTGCAAGGTCTCATCACTCGTATTAAAAGCATGGAGCATAAATGAAAACGACATTCTCTGTCACTACCTTTTGAATTTTGCCTCTTTTTTTCCTGTTTTATTATGACAAAACATTTAACACTGTATGATACAAATTCTATCCAACATTTTATAAACATAACCATGATTAGAATTATAGAAATACAGCCTTATAATCCCTGGGGCAATGTTTCAGGATCACACAAGTGTTCATTTCTCATTCACCACCACCACCACCATCACCGCTTCAGAGATAAGCTATACAGTTTTAAGAGGATTTCTAACATCAGATTCCCTTTTTGCCTACCTACCAGCTTCCATGGCTGGACTTTTCTGAGAACAGGAAATCATCCCTCTGGAAACCACCAATTGGTCCCATATGTAGAACAGTTCTACAATCCATCTTGATTTATTCACTCCTATTGTGAGCAATGTCCAGGAAGTTTTATTTTAAAGGAGGAATAAGAAGGAATGATGCTCTTCCTATAGTTCTGCACTGCTGGATGAGATGTTGGCTGTCATACTGTCCAGCACTGGAGTTTTTTTTTATCAGTCCGGCAGGATTGCTCTGCCTGAAAGTGAACACTGAGATGAAGTCTCACTGAGTTCAGTGGGGTTACTTTAAAGTACACAGGGATTAGAACGTAGTCTATAGTCTGTGTTTTACAATGTGCGGAAGCATGTGTGGAGGATCCATCTCTGAATCGTTAAAAAAGTTGTACCTTTTTCCAGGCTAGTGGGGGCTTCAGAAGCTGCTCCCCACTCTCTTCCCAGGCATGTGTGTAAATGCAGCTACTAGCTGCTAAAGAAGCTGTGTGAGCTTTGCAACGGAAGTAGCAGCTTTAGTCTTTAAAGGGAGATGTTTTGTATGCACTCTCCCCTGTGTGGTGAAACACCTCTTTCTAAGCCTTTGCACAGATCTTTGTACTGCACTGTAAGTGGCAAAAAGAAAACAATCACATATTTATGTCTTCCAGATCTATTTTACAATTCAAATATTTAAATAAAAAGGCACTTGTTTGTAAAAGTTATAATCTTCAAGGACTCTTGCAGCAGCAATAACCATATAAGATACTAATTCTTTGTGCCTCCAATGAATTCATCCCTAACTCTTATAATTAAACAAATGAATAAAAGCCTGGATCAACTGGAATCTCCTATATTTTTAAATTAAACTACTGATCCCTTCTCTAAATTTATTTCATTAGGAAACATTCCCCTCTACATGGTATGTACATTTCCAGCAAATAGAAAAATAATTTATAGATATCTCATTTAAACTGGAGTGATGTATCTTCTTCTTACAGTATATAGTACACAAGGATACTTTATAACCAGGGACTCTGCTGGCATACAATGTGCCCTTGTCAGAATTCCACATAGCACCCCATTAAAAAAAATTCAAAACTTATTAAATATTAAATATTACAGAACAAAAAGTATGCGAGGGCCTGGTGGGTCATGGGGTTCTGCCACCAATTTAAGTGGGTGAGCCTTTCTTGTTCATTTTTTTTAAAAAAAACCTTACAATTGGCGCCCCCTCCGCCCCCAAATGCAGTGTCTTCGTGTAGTGCACAATTTACATACCGGGTTGTGGCAGCCCTGTTTATAACATTTATACTCCAAATTTTCCCAGATCTCCATCAGACTATTTTCTCACCAGTAATGGTCTGTGTCATTCATATGGATAGGGTCAAGATTTTATGGTTTTACCATTACCCCCTTTTTTTCAAATGAAAAGGCAGTCTAGCTTGGTCTGCTTAAAAAGAACGGGAATTTGATCTCTTTGTCCATGAGCTTCCAGTGAGTGACTGAATAAAGGAGAGCAGCTTTCTTCCTCCACCTGATTAGAGATAGTAGATTCATACATTGCACATTTAATTAAGAAACATTAACCTAAGCAGACAAGGGCAGACCTATTAATGGAGCAATCCAGAACCTGAAGGGTAAGCAGTCTAATGATGAAGTATTAGCTTAGGTCACCAACATTCATGGCAACATAAAAGCCAGAGCACAGCTTTAGAATCACAACAGCCTTCTCAATAACCCTCTTTCACTGTTAGCTTCTTGTCCTTATTAAGGAAGACTTGTAACATACTGTCCAGAGTTCTCATATCAAAGTTGAAGCATCTACTTCCCTTTGTTATGACTCACCCAGAACATAACTCTGAATTTACCTAGGCAGCTGCTTTAGAGCTATCCACCAGTCCGTAAGCCAGCAGAAAAGTATGCCAGCATAAAACGTGCTGCCCCAATCCTGACCCTTATTTTGCCACAATAATTAAACCAGAGACTGGTGCTGTCCTTATTATTTTAACCTGGGACAAGTTAAGGAAAGCAATTGCCGGATCCCTCCAGCTTTATTTCCTTTCTTACCAAGCGTGGCCTGCCAGAAGGAAAACCACCATCACTTTCTGTAATATAGGGTGGAGCAGCATGCTTGTAATGGGATGTTACTTGTCAAATTGCCTCTAACAGATAGCAGACGTAGAGATATTCCATGTCAGTGATCTATCAGTTGGGCTATTTCTAAACAGGGGCGTAGTGCTCTTCTTACAGAGAGCTAAACTCAGGTCTGAAAGTAGCCGGACAGAGTACAGGCACGGAGGAGACTGCAGCGTGAAGTGAAAGGGAGCAATGGATAGGGAATGAGCTCTGTTCTTAACTAGTGCTGTAGGAAATAGCAGGGCTGGCAGTGAGGCAGCCCGCACCAAAATGGTCATGGAGGGCAGTTCCCTGTGACTAGAGAGGAAAGGGTCTTCAGCCTCTTTAAAGCAGCCAGTGAGAGCTACATTTTTTAACCACAGTGCAACATTACAACCAATGCAACACTTGTGTCAGAAGAAGAGGAAGTACACTACTTTAAAACTGGAAATACAACTTCAACTGTGGGCCGGGGTGAGACAAAGGCAATGTCATGAGAACATGGAAGCAAAAAATGTTATTGGGACATGCTTGTGCCATAGTTAGGGGGATGTGAGGATGAGCCCACTCTCTGTAATCTTACAACTATGAGTATTAGCTACAGCAACAATGGATGCAAACATTGGAACAGTCAGGCACATGGCGCAAGACCGAACAGCATTTCGTTCTGTTATACATAGGGTAAACAACTCAATGGCAACTAACAACAACAACATGAGTATTAGCACTTTTTAGAAGTCTGATCTCTTAAGTTGTATTTGATAAAAATGTGGCTTAACAAATTGAGTGTTCATTTTGATCCCTGCCATTCTCATCTAGTACTATGCCAACTGTATTCCTATAGCCAGAGCCCTCAGTACTTTATTGAAATGCATGGGTGCCTTCCTACCCAGAGACTTTTAAAACTGTTTTTTCCTTTGAAAAACTATCCATTGTTTCTAACCTGATTCCATCCCTGATACAGCTGAATTCACAAGCTTCTTAACTGCACAGTGGAATGTAGTAAAGACTGTTCAGTGGTAAGTAATTAACTTTGAGACAATGGTTTTGATGATTTCAATAAGGGTCAGTTCAACATTGCTGCCTAAGATCTAGAGCTAATTGCAATGATTATTGCTCACTTGCTTATCTATTTAGCCAAAACATTCTAGTTCATAAAAGAATTAGTTCTAAGCATAAGTTTTTAGAGAGTAGTTTTGATGCAATAAACCTTTCCACCCCTCCATCAGCAATCAAGAAGCAAATTATTTTTGTGTTCTATATTTTCTAGCACAGGTAATTATAATAGGAAATAAGCAACAGATGTAGATTAAATATTAGTCTTATTGTACTGTACTGGCTACATGTGTTGGGAGACAAATACAAGATTTTCTTTTTACTGTGTTATTATGTAAACGTAGTTCAACCTCCTACACAGGCTTTCAGTTTAAAGTTTTAGCATAAATTGCCTTGCTACAGTTGGTAAAATTTAAGTTCTAAATGAATTAAAACTCTGCAATAAATATGTTACCTCATTTTATTTATTAGAAATCTCTACATTTCACCAGCATATTTGCCTTTCTCAATCAAGCTTCCCTGTATCAGTGTAGATGCCATTTCATTTATTGTACTTTTATAATGCCTAAAAATAGAATATGAAACTGTTTCCTCAGTATTTCATCTGGGCTTTATGTGACACACTCTCTTTTCCTTATCTTACTGCTTTCTTAAGATATTCTGGTCTATGTGCCAAAGATGGGCCAGCTAGCCAATTTATTTTCTGTTATGTAAACTGAATGAACTCGTCTCCAGGCTTGTTTGCTTGGGTATATGTAAAATAAAGACATTAACCTGTTTGAATGTCAACATTTAGTTTTTCCTACATATAGGAATGTAGGTACAGACACTGAGCTGATTCTATTTCCCACTAAGAGTCTTGTGAGTTAATAATCTGGTGAATTTACCTATGTTAGACGGTCTTCATTTAACATAATTCACAATCTGTGCTGGCCTCAGCATAAATCTGAAGATCCTGTGTGGTATCATTATTGTGTGGGATTTCTTAGGAACAGGAGAAAGAACCTAGCATTACTGCATATTTAAGTCCTTTAGTAAAGATGTCATGAAGTAACAGCTTAAACCATTAATTAGCAGAAGTGTGACCATATACCTCATTGCACTCTGTATGCTCTACTTTACAATTTGTATCTTACAAAACAAGTAATTTACTCTTTCTTTGACAGGTCTGATTTACACATTACCTGGGTTTACAACAAGCTGTCTGGGAATTCTAATAGTCTGGAGGGTGTACAGGTTGGGATAAGGTATTACTTTGGCCATCCTAGTCTTTAACCTAGGTTTCCGTGTCCAGGAACTCCCCCAGTGGGTTCAACTACTATTCCCATAGCTCTCAGTCAGTATGGTCTGTGGCCATGCTGATAGGGAAATATAGGAGTTACAGAGGGAAGGATCTGCTGCTAATCCCTAGCATAATTATTTAAAAGATTCTTGTAAAATCCTAAGAGATCTGTTAAACCCTAAAATGTTTTAGAGAATGAATGAAGCCTGGCAATTGCTTTGCTCATCTTTTAACCATGAATTGTGTTGAGTGTATGTTTTCTATGACACTTATATTTAACATCTGAGCAGTATAATTATCTGCTAATTACACTTTGTGGTATTTCAGTTTTTGCTCAAAGGGGACAAAATAAAGAAATACAACGTAAATAAATATAGCACTTGGTGCTGATGACAAACACACTTATTGGGCGGCATAAAGGGACATTAAATAGACCATAAATTAGAGCTTACTTATTTTCAATCCACACTTGAAAAGTGTCCATGCTTAAAAAAAAAATTAATGTTCACCATGTCATGAACATCAGTCCAAAAGTTAACTGGGATGTGTGCTTCTGCACAGCACTGCTCAGTATGGTTTAGCAATGTCATGAAAACTTACAAGCCTTTTTGATGGGGATCACAACAGTTCTCCAGAGTGTCCTGCAGTATATCAACAGCATATTCTCAGAGTCCATCAATGCACATCTTAAAAAACAAAAGCCAACCATGTTCAGTTGTAGAACACAGAACTGATATAAAGCTTGCCATCAGAAAAGGACTGGATTCACACATCAAGCTAAACCATATTTTGTTTAATCTTGGTTTGAAGAAATAACTGGCTCCATTACACAATAAAACAAACAAATCATATCATGGCTTAGTGCCATAACCGATTTAATATGGATCAACATTTGACACAATCACAAGTGATATCTGATTTTTAAACTCAATCTCTGTTTAGATTAGATTTTGGACTAGACTTTGTATAATAAATTTTCCATGGATTGATCTTTCCTCATGAGCACCAAGTGCTGCGTGATCATGACAGCTGTGATAATAGCAGGACCAGTAATTGAGGTTAAACAAAATAATTCATTGTATCTGTGAAATATATATAACACATAATATAACCATTCAGTCCTATATCCATCTATGGAGCTTACTGGAAACTAAAATAATTAGTGCTATGTAATTTAAAAAATGATTAGGAAGAAGTCATTTGGACCTTGTATAAACACAGCACCTTTCTGCTATTAATTAAAGCAGACCCTCTTTCAGGCTTCTACATCAGCCTGAAAAAAATGTGGCTTCTTGAAGGAGCTGACTCATAAAACCATTGCAACTCTTTAAGTAGCTGCATGGTGTTTTTTTCCCCCGTCCAGGCTCATGCAGAAGCCAGGAGAAAAAAAACACCAGCTGCTTCAATGAATAGCAGAAATGTGCTATCTTCCCAATCATTTTTGAAGCATGCCCAGCCATAGAATGAAATCTTTAACGCTGAATGTCTTTAATTCAACTCCTAAAGCAGCCTCAAGCTTTTACCCTCAGGTTTGCACGTATGCCCGAAAAAAGACACCCAGGCTTTACAGCAAAATGTTTGAATGCTTTCAAGATCCAAAACGTTTCTTCCAACTCATTTTTGAAGCAAGGTCCATCCTAATAACCATGTTGTCTGTGAAGAAAATTGTAATTAAGCAGATCTAATATTAAATTTGACCCAGAAGTTCTTCGTGCAGAAGAGGTGGCGATTCTTAGTAGAACTCAGTGCATGAGATAACTTCAGAATTCCAACTCTACAACCGGATTGGAGATTGCACTTCAGGAATCACGAACTTTACGCTTCGCTTTACGGCGAGCCTTGAGAATCAGACCTAAAGCAACTCAGAACTAGGAACCCGCTGCTTACTAACTCGGCTTCCTCCAGAGATTACTGTACTCCCAGGCAATACCGTAACGTAAAGAACCGGTGCAAAAGTGTAACTTCTCCGATTCCCTGCCTGTCATTTTGCGACACTTAAAATGGCTGCCTCCATGAGGTTATCGTGCCGTTTCGGTGCCGGGAAGGCTACTTAAATCAGGATTTCCACCCGCCGACTTCAAGGAATTTATAAAGCGGTAGTAGTCCTAACAATTCTGCTCTGCGGCAGGACGAAGAAAATTCCAAGAAGGAGCGTTGCAGAACGTGAGGCGCGCATAAATACGAGAGGTGGAGTGGGGAGAAGCAGGGACAAATAGGTTGGAGGACTGGAGTAGGACTTGATACTGTAACGGTATAGGCAGAGGGCGATGATTAAAACTGTAGTGGGACCTGCTTGTACGTTGTACCGATATAATTTGGGGGCAGCCAGGGCCGCGTTGGTGACTTTGGCTTCTTGGAAGGGATGATGCGCCCCGTGTTGTTGCTGTCGCTTTGCGCTAAAAGTTGCTCCCGGATACTTGTCCAGTTCTGGGCCGAAGGTGGGGGAAACCCCAGGCAGGGGCGACGTCTCTTCTCCGGCTCTCCGTCGCCTTCTTCGGCATCCCATTGGAGCAAAGTGGTTTCGGAAGCCGAGAAGATTGTGGGCTACCCGACCTCTTTCATGAGCCTCAGGTGCCTCTTGAGCGACGAGCTGAGCAACATCGCCATGCAGGTGCGCAAATTGGTGGGAACCAAACATCCGTTGCTTAATACGGCCAGGTAAGCGGTCATCCGGCCCTTATTGGCGAGTACTTTTCTGGTAAGCTGCTGAAGTCTCTCCAGCAATTCTTATTAAATCCAAGTGCTCATATTCCCCCCAAAAACTTCTATTAACACTCCAACTATTAGTACTGCCCTGCCATAATTAGAACTCTTCTGATGTCACAAACTCCTTGTATTTCTCTTGCTGAATATATGAGACTTCCTTGTTTAGAGTTTGAATACTGGTCTACTTGTGTTGTCTGGGTAAACACTGTCTGCCTGAAGTCCTTTTAAACTAGAGTTGCCTGGAATTAACTCTTGAGCAGATGCTGTGTTGCTTCTGAATTTCATAGGTGTTTTACAGCAAAGAGCTTTAAGGTATGCTAAGCTCCAAATAAGGTTTGGATATAACAGTCTGGTGTAGAGGCCCACAGGGAATTAGTTTCCTCAAGACATTTCTGCAGGAGATTTTTTTTCTGTATATGTATGGGAAAAGAACTGACTTTTGTATGCTAGATATTATCAGTATAATTTGAATAATTTTGTTGCTGCTGTTAATGTGGAGTTGCAAAAATCAAAAATCTGTTCACTTGTAAAGAAGTGGCAAGGAGAAGGCACCATATGTTTTCGTGATGTTGGAACTGCACTATGATAACATATTGTTGACTTGTATGCAGTATATTATTTGTTTTGACTCATCTTTTCTACTTTTCTGTTTATTCCTTTATGAGATAGATGGGATCATGCTTTCCTTTTATTTACAATGGGTTTCTAAAATGCTGAGATATAATTGTGCTTGGGACAACTATTTTCCAAAGATATGTATGATATGGGTATTATTGCATCATATATTTATTTTATATTTCAAATTTTGTCACTGCCCATCTCACTCAAGAGTATCATAAAGGAAATTATCAAAATTACTTTTAATGTATAATATAAAGAATCAGTAACAAATATAGGAATTAAGTACAGCGATTTCTGAAGGAAATACCATTCCATTCCCAAGTTGAGAGATAGAAATATTTTATAAGGCTATTTTGAAATTATTAGTGTGTCAAACATATGGATTGTTGTAATTTTATATGAATTTTGCTAAAATCTGTGGTTGTAAATAAATGTATATACATACAATATTGTATTTTGACTTTTTATAGACTTCAGTGGCACTCTACACACTCAGATTAATTTCTTGGGAAGAAGCATGAGACATAATAATCAAAGTGCTTCAGTGAAGTGAACATCTTGGTATTAACAAGCTTGGATGTTGTGTCCTCCTAGTACATTCTAAGAAACTTGATTCAAGTTTAAAGATACATCACTGAAAAGTAGAAGTATTTGGTGATGCTCAGTAATTTCTTAATATGACAATTTTGAAAAAACGTTTTGTTTGATTCAGTATAATTTGATTAAAAGTAGCTAATGACCCAGTGAATCTTCCCTTCTATTCCTTAGCATATCTCTCCTTTTGTCAGTTAAAATGGCACATATGTAAGCACCACAGATTTCACAGTCATTTCTTCTTCCATTGTATTATGTGGAAAAGTGTAAATAGAGTTCTCAGCCAGTAATAATTAAGGGCTAGCTATACAGATAATTTCAGGATCTAATGAAGTAAAACAAAATAGCTGATAAAATTAAGAAAATGTAAGCAGGTACTGGAGGGCGCTAAGAATAAGGTGCTTGCTCCTCCCCCAATGGATACATATAGGAGTGTTGATTTATATTCTGACTTGTGTGTTTTCTTTGTTGTTTTGCAGTTCTCCCATGTTCTTTGGCAGGAGATGTTAGATGATCTAGTATGGTTTTACATACCTCTAGCTCTTAAACATGGATTACGATTCAGTGATTGATATGATTGACTAGGGTCCTTAAAATTCTTGCTAAAACAATTATAGTTTCATTTTATCAGTACAATTATTGAAGCCTTACTCTTTCTTTAAAATTTAATATGTAAGGTATATAAGACAATTAGTATGAATAACCTTCTGTTCTTTAAATATTTCTTCTAAATATCTGTATACTATTATAATCAGATTTATTTAGACATATAAGTTAATCAAATTTAGAGCAGAACTATTATTTGTCTGTTTTTAAGGGTTAGCTCCAAATTTTCTATGGTGAATGATGGCTGTGTTGAATTATTTGTAATTATATTATTATGATATACATATTTGGTATTTAGTCTTACTGTGGATGTTTTAACCCTTTCACCTTGTTTTTGTTTGCTATCGTTAATTGTAAATGGCCAAGAGACTGGTGATTGTGGCGGGTATAAATACGGTCTATTAGCAGGAGGTGTGAGAAAAGTGTCAAGATGGGATTGGCCAATCTTGATGGACTACTCAAGCCTTCTTGGAAGATATAAATATGTACTGTATAGGAATTCTTCTGGGATTCAAATCTAGCCTGGCCAGCTAGAATTAGGTAGGTATGCATGGACATACAATTTTTAGTTCAGGCTATAAAAAAAAGAAACATGTAGTTGTTTCTATGTGTCTGAATCACTGAATAAAAAGAACAAGTGGCCTGGGAGGTGCTTTCTGACCCTGACTATAGACTCCCCGTGTACGTCTGAATCTCACCAAGTGGCTTCTCCTGATCCCTTTTGTTGCTTAGCAAAAGTCTCTCTCACCCTGGGTGGTCCTTGTATACTTGTTTCAGATTGCTGTGTGGGATTTCAACAGAGTTCTGTATCGGTGCTCTCTAGCACTGGCCCTCTTTTATTCCCTTTCTATGACTGTTCCAAAAGAGAAGCAGGGAGCAGAAGATTTGTAACTTCGCCTATCAAGATGCTTGGGATGGATTGTACTGGGTTTGTTTATAGGACTTTGCTATTCACCAAAGAATACATAAGCTATTATATCAACTTATAGCAGTGTATTTCTTTAGCATCCAAATGTATGTATAGGATTGTATAGCCACAAGAGATAATATTTGAGTACATTATAAGATGTGTCAGAAATCCATGTCAAGAATACATTCAACTGACGCCATAATCCACTTCACCCTAAAGATTGTCTACATTCTGAGCATGATTTAATTGGATTTCACTCATTATTTTAATGCACAAGTATATTTTGCTTTGTGCGGTGATTGTGAATGAAGTATTTTATATATTGACACTCTTGTAATATTCATAGATCCTAACTTTCTGGGTCTTGCAACAGATTGTTTCAGAACATGGTTTTCTAGGGTTATATTTCATTTGGTAACCATATTGATACAACCATTAGCTGCGCCAGCTCAGATTTAATTTGGTAGTTAGATATATGAATGGTTAAACTTAAGAGAATTCCAGATCTCTGAACTTACTTTGCTCTTAACATAGATAAACATTCTTGTATGTTGTCTAATTTTGCCTTGCCTTGCCTTACATTCCTATCCTAGAGATTTTTCAGATTTAACAAAGTTGCTTTAAATTCTGCAGTTGTTTTCTTACGCTATCGTAAGAAAACAACTGCAAAATTTAAAGCAACTTTAAATTTTAGCCTAAGACAGCTGGCAAATACTAGAGTTTAGTAATAAGGCAGTTTTTATATTTTCAACTTTTCGCTAACATTTGTAATAAACTTAAAATTTGCTTTTCTTTGTGGTATGTCCTCAAAACTGGTGCCCTTGGCTAGTTCAGTCTGTTTCCAAAGATCTCATGTTTACACAGAGATTTGGTATATTCAGTGACTCACAAGGGGTTTAGAAGGCAAGCATACTGTATACTTGAGAAAACCTATTAAAACTGCTGTCCTCAAAGTAAGATGGCCATCTGTAATGCCAAGTGAGGAATAGGAGGGGAGGAATGGGCTGGCTGGGGAATTCTGGGAGTTGAAGTCCATATATCTTGAAGTAGCTGAGGTTAAGAAACACTGATACAGAGGATGAATGCTCCATTCAAGGCTTTTAGGAGCCAAAGGCTTGCTGAAATAATACAGCTTTGGCTTTTTGATGGAATATTAACAAGGAAGGGCTGTATGTATCTCCAGGGAGAGAGAGTTCCATAAAGTGGGACCTGCCACAGATAATGCCTGTCATCTAGCCCATTCTTCACAAAACCTTACAAGGTGGAAGAGACTTTCAAGAGGTCCTCTTTAGATGACTCAATAACTAGACCAGCAGATTGAATCCTGATACCTATCCTGTCTTTATAGGGCTTTAAATGACGAACAATTTGCCAGTAAGCTTTCAGGCCTAATTCAACTAGTATAGCAACTTTAGTGTAGGTACTATTGTACATTGGAGGTTGTCCTGCTAGTAGTCTCACCACCACAATTTGTACCAACTGTAGCTTCTGGAGCATCTCCAAAGGCAGCCCTACATAAAATGTGTTGCAGTCCAGTTGGGTGGTGATCATGGCATGAGTACGGGCAGGGCATCTAGCCCATGTAGGGTTGTAAGTGACACACCAGCAAAAGCCTCTTATTAAAAAGCAAGTGCGTAGAGGATTGGTAAGAACATTTAAACCAGAAAACATGGTGCTCTGCTTATATATTGGGCCTTTTAATTTCATCATTTCTTCTCTGCAAAATATCTGTGTCACCACCAGATGTGTCCATACCTCCTAAAGTGAGAAAGGCCTTGAGTACTGGAGATTGCACATGGATACACAACCTTTATTTCTAGCAGAAAAGACTAACTCTTTGGCTTGCAAATGGGATAATTGGTACAGAAAACTGTTTAAATCTTGGCCTTACTTTCCTCATAAATCAGGCCTGGAGGTCTCAGGGGACTGGTGAGCTCTTGAGGTGGCTCCCTTGCTAATCTAATCTCTTGTGTGCTGTACACTCTTTTAACTTTTTAATTACTGTTTTTTTGACATGTTTTATTGTTTTAATGTCTTTTTTGCACACCTCCCAGAGTCACTTCTTGTGAAATGGGCAGCTATGTAAATTTGATAAATACTGAACAGCTAACAATAAAGCAAATACTGTTCCCTGTTAATATTAACATTATTGAAAATTATTTCAAGGAGATGCAAGTATGAATTGTACTTAAGCTTACTATGATACTTGTATATAACTAAGCATGTCTTTTGTGATAATATATATTCATGAATTTTACTATCACTACTACTGTAACTGTTGCTACTTGTGATGAATCCTCCAGGAACTCAAAACAGCATACGTAGCACTTCCATTTCCTCTTCCCTTTTTTTCCCACCACAACTCTGCAAGTTAGTCTGGGAGATAACAGATTGGCCACAATTACTTAGTAAGCATCTATGCAGAGGTGAAGCTAGTTTTCTGTGGTCCAGGCCCAACACTTTAACCATTCTATCACATATTTAGGCTATATGAAAATAATTTATCTAGGATAATTTAAGTATGATTTTTTTTTTACCTTGGGGAAAATTGCTTAATGCATTTATTTGAGGCTAATGTATCTGAAGGGGACGCGGTGGCGCTGCGGGTTAAACCGCTGAGCTGTCGATCGGAAGGTCGGCGGTTCGAAACCGCGCGGCGGGGTGAGCTCCCGTTGCTCGTCCCAGCTTCTGCACACCAAGCAGTTCGAAAACATGCAAATGTGAGTAGATTAATTGGTACTGCTTCGGCGGGAAGGTAACGGCGTTCCGAGTCGTCATGCTGGCCACATGACCCGGAAGTGTCTATGACAACGCCGGCTCCAAGGCTTAGAAACGGAGATGAGCACCGCCCCCTAGAGTCGGACTCGACTGGACTTTACGTCAAGGGAAACCTTTACCTTTACTAATGTATCTGAGGCTATGTGTACTGGCAGTTATTTCACATACTTTCTGCTTGTGATCCTGCTCTCTGCCATCCCCTCTATCTCTTCATCATTTCTTTTGTCTGACTGGAATTTAAAGGATTAACTTCCCAAAGTCAATGAAGGGCAGGCCATACATGCAATATCTCCACGAAGAAAGTCTTTTACTTAATAGTTCTCAACAGGAGAATATGGAGCAGACCTCTGGTGCCAGTCTTGGGTGTTACTGTTAATTAATTTAGTCTGTTTGCAAAAGAATCATGTTTTTTTTTATTTGCTGTGTTTAACCTTGTTCATCTATTTTTTTATTTTAATGTGTTATAACCTTATTTATAACATTTGTATAGCTGCCTATCTTAAAACCAACTCTGGGCAGCTTAGAGCCAATAAAATATATACAATCATGAAACAAACGATAAAACTAAAACACAGTTATATTGCTACTTCACTGAATGCTGTGAAGCTGTCTTGGGAAGATGAGATGAAGTTTTGCTAAATAATGCAAATAATTTCTTGAAAATAATAGTTTCATATCAGATCTAGAATCCAAAATGGTTTGAGTTTGTAGTTTTGGTAGATGAGCAGACTGTGAGTGCGCACAGTTTAGTTTCATGTTTACATGTAAATGTTTTCTTTAAGATTTTCTTTAGGAGAATGCAGCCTGCAAGGAAAGGGTAAGGAGGGGAAAGAAGTGGTGATGCAATCTTGAGGGTCGTTGCGTTCACGTAATAGGAAATCCTGGTTTGGTATTAAGACTGAAAGGGACCAATCTATCAGTTCTCATTTCAGAACTTCAAGTGCTCTATATAGGCTTTTATAGCTCTTCTGACAAATATTCATTCCTTTCTCTTAAAATATTGTATTACAAAAATGTGGATGTCAGAAATAATTTAACAAAAGATAGTTAATTAACAAAAGATATGTAGGAAACAAATGTATATTGAGAGAATAAAATTTTAATAACATTTGACTGCAATACTAGGTTCTGTGGCTAGTATACCTGGGTTGTTAAATAATTCAAGTATACAGTACTATAGTACTGAAGTTTTTATTGACATGCTGGCAGAGAAACACAGGCATTCTTTTTGCCATCTGTTTATAATGCTATATAAAGAAAATGATGCTGGTTGCTGTGGAAACGAACATTTCCAAAACCACAAGTTGCTTAAATGTTTCACCTTTTGAAATCTTGAGCTCTCTCAGGAATGAACACATCCATGGGAAATATATCGGAATTTTTCAAGTTACTTTTCCACAAATTATTAATGTAAAGGGTTCAATGTATACATTTTGTAAATGCAGTGAAAACCTTGTTCACAGTTAATAGATTGCTTGATATTGTACAAACAATAATACTTTAGTTACTAAAACTGTCATTCTGCTTTTGTACATGACAATATTATATGGATGGAGGGATTGTGCAACAGACCAAGAGTATCATAATGTAGGTTTTAAAAATGGAAATTGGTGTATAGGTGCTTCTTCTGGACCTGTTTACTTTAATTCTTGTCTTTGGGCTCCCTCAGTAAGCATCATGTTTATGCTCCTAATTGTTTCATACTATAATCTGGATTGGCAGGACAGAATAAGAGGGGAAAATGGTTGAAAACGTTTGATTTTTGGAAACTACCAGGCGACACTCAGTTATTGTAAAGTTTCACATTTTGGTATTTCTTAGTGAGGTATCTTAAGCGATATAAGTATTAATTGAGCAATTTCTGAAGCCACCATTTAAAGCAGTTGTGTCTTTCAGAAGTTTTAACAGTGTAAAAAGAGATGCTTTGTATGTGCTAATGCAAATTGTGGAGCACCTCTTTCAAATGCTTTGCGCATCTCTAGTATCTAGTAGGGCTGCCCAGAGATTCAGGCTCAGAAGGTAAAATGTGGTTTGGAATGCATGTGGATATACATATGGCACCTATCGGAAACACCTTCAAGTAGCTGGATCTTTTACTAGGCTCATGCAGCTTCCCTCCACAGCTAATGTACAATCATTGGGAAAACATGTTTGGGGTAAGGGGCTCCTGACAGTTAAATGCTGTCAGTGTGTATTTATATGGCCCAAATATTCTCAATCCATCCATGGTTTTCTCAGTCTTCCCTTTCCTTTCAGTCCATTTGCTTTTCCATCATATATTTGTTTTGCAACTTCCAGTTTATTCTTTCTACACAACCAACTTATATCAGTGTACTTCTTTCACACTGTTCACTCACTCTTGTGTTCAGTCCACAGTCATTCAGCATCCATTCATTCTTGATCCTTTTCATGTTTTTTTCATACACTTAAGTACTTTGTTCCTAACATGTTCCATTTATTTTTATGTCTCTCCTGACTCTCAGCTCTCACTTATATCTAACAAAGAGAGTAGAAGTACACTCTTACACAGAGCCATTTTTACATTTTTCAACATTCATTCATTTAGAAAAGACCATGTACTTACTGAGTATCATTCTACCAGCATTTGTGTGTCTTAAAATTTCTTCATCATTAGTGAACGTTCTACCAAGGTACACAAATTCATTTATATCCTCTATTTTTTTTTGAAATGTTTATTGTATATAACTGGCAATTATTTACTTTATTTTCCTTGCCATATGCAGTAAAAATTTAATGTATCCTGTAAATGCTGCCATTAAAGCTACACTGTATTTTTGCAGTTTGGATGTGAATTGTTCATCATGTTTCATTCTCTTCCCTGAATTCTTCTAAAAATTTTTAAAAGTGCAAGTGTTTAGCCTTGTACTGCTATAAACAAGGAATGTACATTGTCATTTTGTCCACACTATTTTGTCTGGTGAACTATAGATAAGATTGCTAAAATGTAATTGTTGAATGGCCATTATGAAAATCATCCTCCAAATCCTAAATGTTTGTTCCTCTTTTTGCCAAAAATATTTCAATGAATAGAAACCACTGAAATTACAAGCTTATGTGTTACCTCTACTGAGAAGTGAAACAGTTGAGTGTTGAAGTATGCAAAGTGTTCATAGGAATACTTACGTTTGGTTGATTTATTCTTTTAAACAGATGGACAGTAGTAGGAGGTGTAATTCTTTCAGCATAAAAATTATTATCTAGTGTTACTGCCTGTGTGGGTGGTGCGAGTCTTTGTATCAGCACACTTGAATAATGTGCTTGTTTCTAAGCTAGGCTTCCCCTCTACTGTACATAGCCAGTCAAGAGCATTAAAAAAAGAGTTCTGCATTTACATCTATCAATTTGTTAATTTTTAAAACTTGTTTTTGTCACAAGAATAGCATTGAGAATAATTGTGTTTCCCTCCTATTGTTTCATTGCTCTGTACTCCTGGATTTGCAGTGGATGGTTTTACTGCTCTAATTCTAGTTAGCTTGAAGGCATAGTGTTTAATAATAATAAGTAGACAAACTAGAACAAGCTATATTATAATCTTAGGAATTTATATTTACACTTGTGGTAATATTTTGTCCAAGATTGTAAAAAGGAATCTGACTCTGATGTTAGGGTGTGTGTGTGCCCAGTTCCACTTGTGCTGCTTCGAGCCACTTTTTCCCCTAGAGGAACCTGTCTACTGCTGTATACCCATCAAGAATAATTGCACCATCTGGAAGACTTTTATCTACCTGTGACTTGGGTTGAATATCTCTGGGGACATGGATTCAGGTAGAATGTGAATATGACCCCTGAAGCCATTTCAAGTGATTGCCACAGCTTCTGGTTACTAAAGGAGGATTACCTTAGGGTTTATTTGTTTCAAATCTCATGCAATTTACTTTAGTGAAGACTGAGTCGATGTCTCTAATATAAGTTTGCTGATAACTATGGATGGATAGAAAAGAAGTTTAATTCTTAGCTCACAATTTGGAGAGGAAAAATAAATAATCTTAAGGAACACTAGATGGTACAGATCATATCAGTGGATGCTATATAAATTTGTGCCCGTGTTCTTGCTTAATATCGTCCACTATTTCTCTGTATAGAGTTACTACGAATTAACAGCTGTTTTTCTCGTTAGTATGAAGTGTTTCACAGGTTGGTGCTTCTTCACTCTCTGTGTTCTATTTTTATATATTTTCTGTCATATGGTAATAGACTTCATTTACATTTTCATTCAACCTCAGTGAAGATGGATATGTAGACAGAACTTTTCTTCTAACTTTAGAATTTTGAGCATCTAGTTTGAATACTGATTTCATTTAAATCAGTTATACAACTTGCAGAATACCTGCAGGCTTAACTGCTTAACCCTACAATCTCCGG
This sequence comes from Candoia aspera, assembly GCF_035149785.1. Lineage (NCBI taxonomy): Eukaryota > Metazoa > Chordata > Lepidosauria > Squamata > Candoiidae > Candoia > Candoia aspera. Next base: position 106,115,131 of record NC_086153.1, read on the forward strand.
CACACTGCGTTCCAGTCGCATCCAACTTGTAGTTCCAGTGAGAAGTCCTGTTCCATTGCCTCGTTGTGGCCCAGTTGGGCTCGTTGGACCAAATCTTCGTAGAATAAGGACTTAATTATTGTAAAGAGTTACTTAATAAAGAATATTTTTGATAATACCCTGCCTGGTTGCATAGTCCAAACAGGACAAAATGATGTGGGTAGTATTAAGAGAAGATGGAAGGAATATACAGAAGCACAGTACAAAAAGAGCCAGTCAATGTTCAGTTATTTCAGGAGGTACAATATGATCAAGAACCATTGGTACTGAAGGAAGAAGTTCAAGCTGCACTGAAGGCATTGGCAAAAGACAAGGCTCCAGGAATTGATGGATTACCAATTGAGATATTTCAACAATCAGATGCAGCAGTGGAAGCACTTACTCTTCTGTGTCAAGAAGTTTGGAAGACAACGATCTGGCCAACTGACTGGAAGAGATCTGTATTCATACCCATTCCAAAGAAAGGAGATCAAACAGAATGTGGAAATTACCAGACAATTTCATTAATTTCACATGCTAGCAAAATTTTGCTGAATATAATTCAGTGTTTGCAGCCTTACATCGTCAGAGAACTACCAGAAGTCCAAGCTGGATTTAGAAGAGGATGCAGTGTGAGAGATATCATTGCTGATGTCAGATGGATCTTGGCTGAATGTAAAGAATACCAGAAAGATGTTTACCTCTGTTTCATTGATTATGCAAAGGCGTTTGACTGTGGGGACCATGACAAGTTATGGTTAATGTTACAAAGAATGGGAATTCCAGAGCAGTTAATTGTACTCATGCGGAACTTGTACATGGATCAAGAAGCAGTTGTTAGAACAGAAAACAAGTGGTTCAGAATTGGAAAAGGTGTGCGGCAGGGTTGTGTACTTTCACCCTACTTATTCAGTGTGTACGCTGAACAAATAATTCGAGAATCAGGAATGTACGAAGAAGAACGGGGTATCAGAATTGGTGGAGGACTCATTAACAACCTGCGATATGCAGATGATACAACTTTGCTTGCTGGAAGTGAAGAAGACTTGAAGTACTTGCTGATGAAGATCAAAGATTGTAGTCAGCAATATGAACTACACCTGAATGTGAAGAAGACGAAGATTCTCACAAATGGACCAGTAAACAATGTCACAATAAATGGAGAAGAAATTGAAGTCAACAATATCAGTCTACTTGGATCAATGATCAATGCCAAGGGAAGTAGTAATCAAGAAATCAAATGACGTATCGCTCTGGGGAAATCTGCCATCAACGACCTATCTAAAGTTTTCAGAAGTAAAGATGTCAGTTTAAAAACAAAGGTGCGTCTGATTCATGCCATGGTCTTCTCAGATGCCACATATGCCTGTGAAAGTTGGACGTTAAAAAAGGAAGATAGAAGAAGAATCGATGCATTCGAATTATGGTGTTGGCGAAGATTATTGAAAATACCATGGACTGCCAGAAGAACAAACAAATCAGTTTTAGAAGAAATACAATGAGAATGTTCCCTAGAGGCGAAGATAACTAGGCTTAGATTCTCATGCTTTGGGCACATCGTCAGGAAAGACCGATCGCTTGAAAAGGACATCATGTTTGGTAAAGTCGAGGGCCAGCGGAAAAGAGGAAGACCTTCAATGCGATGGATTGATACAGTTACAGCAACAATGGATGCAAACATTGGAACAGTCAGGCACATGGCGCAAGACTAAACAGCATTTTGTTCTGTTATACATAGGGTAAACAACTCAATGGCAACTGACAACAACGATATAGCAACTGTTGCTCTAGAAATTTTACAACAGTGAGAAGTACTAAATACAAATACAATGAGTCAAAGATCAGATATATATTTTGAAGTTCTAATAAACAGAATCAAATGTGGGAAATACAGATTGGTTTTCCAGAACTACAGTCTGTACAGTTTTCTTTTTTCAATTTAAAAACAACCAAGTTTGCTGCATCTGGCTAGTTCTTGATGTCGTTGTTCCTAAAAATAAAAGATTTCCGAAGTTCATGTAGTGTTCTTGGCAACAGTCAAAATTATTTGTCATTGCCTTCTGGGATTTTTGTTTGTTTTATTTTCCAGTCTAGTCTACAGCCCTGAGACTCCTTGGTGGTCTCCCATTCAAATACTAACCAGGTCTGACCCTGATTAGCTTTATTGAGATCAACCAGTTAACTAGGTTATGCTACTCTTATTGTACTGTGCCAGCATCATAGTGAACACTAATACTTTCTGTAGTTCACAGAAAGGAGTTGGTTTGGCATAGCTCCTTCAGAGCTCAACCCCAAATGCTTAGTACTGTCTGAATGCATGCTTTCCAGGAAGTCCCAGTATTAATGGTATGCATGTAATTATTAATGGCTAGAAATTTAAAATGTGGAGGGTAATGTTGAAGCCATCCCCAGATAAAATCTGTCTGGATAGGCTTCCCCCATCCCACTGTCGCCTTGTTGAAGTAGGACAGTGATGTATAACTATTTGGAATTTTGAGAGTATATTATCTGTGGTAGATATTGCCAGTCACAAAATACCATCTTCTTTATCAGAGGACGCATTGGTGAGCTTGCTCCCTGCTATCTACTTTAATATTTCAGGTTGTTCTCTACCATCTCAGCTTGCCTTATTACTTTTTCAGGGAGATAGATACACTTCCAATAAAGCACTGAGATTCAGTCTTGTGTCATTTTTACTTTCTACAAATGCCTCTGGAGTGTATGGAGGGACAAGAAACATTCTTGGAAGTAACAATTCAGCTTGAGGCTGGCACTTTGTGCACATCAGTTTTAATTTAGGTGGTTTTTTTAATTGAAAGCATCTTTAAAAATTAAAGTAGGACATGGAATAAAGGGAGGTTTCTGTTGGCCCAGGTTTTAAAGTTCTGAATTCCAGAATGCTCAGCTAGAATGGCCAATAGACATAATAATTGGGAATTCTGTGACTAGTAGTCCTGGCAAACTGGAGGGCATCAGGATGGGGAACATTGATGTATAAGTACAACTTTGGGTTTGATCTGGTTGAGAAAGTGGCCTGAATCATGGTTTAAAATCTTTACATGATCAGAAATGACCATTGTTGAGTCTATTCAAAATAATACTATTAGTTTTTACTAATAGTAGTTAAATACTATACAGTATTTAAATGGTTATTCAAATTGGATTTATAACTCAGCGAAGTCCACCTTTGGGAGTATTATATGAACAAGTGCTTGATGTTGATAAAGCTAACACATTTGATAAAAAAAATTAGGAGAATTCTGTGTACTGTTTAGACTTATTTTATTCTTTTTCGTCTTTGCTAGGCGCTTTGTGTCTGATAGCAGGAACAATTTGCAGATGAGAGGCCTGGTGGTTTTACTTGTGTCTAAGGCTGCTGGCCCCAACTTGTCAACAGAAAGCTCCATTCAGAATGACATTGTCAGTGGGATATATTCCAGGCAAGTATTTGGATAATCTAAAAGAACATATAAATTGTCTTTATGTCAATATATATTTACTTTAAATAATATATATGGTAACTTTTTGTGACTTCACTTTTTTAAAAAAAACATATTAATATAATCTATGGGAAAAAACATTCCTTTACATCAATTTAATATCTGATCTTAATGTACAGCATAAGATTAGGCAGTGTTCTGTTTTAAATATTTCTATAGCATGGCAAAATTATTCTTAATGTTTATTTAATTTAAATACTGTTTGCACTCTATATCCCAAACTTTTAAAAAAATTGTAGTTGCATGGAGATATACAGTATGTCTTCACACAACTATTCCTGGGCTTGCAGGAAATATTTTTAAACATTTATTATTCCTTGTTTGTCTACCTTTATCTTGTTCCCAGCCCAACAACCTTGTGAAGTAGATTGGGTTAATAAGTTCCTTGGCTGAATGGGGACTTAGCAGGATGTTAGTTGCTACAGTACTCTTGCAGTATCTTAATTACCTACACACTTAGGCAATTACTTAATGTGAATATTTGGTTATGTGTGGCTAGCTATGAGTACCTTTTTAAAACGTCAGTGATGATACATGGAAACTAAATGCCTTCCTTATATGCCCTGAAACTAGATAAGCCTGTTCTACTTCATGTTTACCATGAAGCCTATTCTTTACATTCTGATTAGCCTGAAAATTGTTTTACTGTAAATTATGGAAAGCAATAGAAAGCTTAGCTGCTAAAAATGTCCATCACTTCTGACATTCTTTTGAAATGGAAGTTAAATTCAAGCAATATACTTTTGCTTTTCATTTTTCTTATTTCTCTCATAGAAGAGGGGAGAAGTATTTCAGGAAAAGGACTGAACTTCCCCATAATCTGAAGAAAATACTTCCATGTAAATTGCTGTATTTTTATCAGATTACTTTTGTTCTAAATACTTAATTCATGAATATTCTAGCGGAAATGGTGTGTGGATTATTGGTTAGTCATTGGAAGCTTGAAGTTGATTACATTTTCAAAATCCATGAGCTGTCTCTAATACCCTTTATTACTAAGAATTACCAAAGTAATGAGTATGAAATCTCATGTGGTTGTTTTCAGTGATTAGTAAACTAGGGGTCTTCATTCAGGGCAGTCACACATTACTTTCCCCTGATTTTTGTTAATGAAAGCAGCAATAGGAAGATGCTGTTTTAATAAAAGAAAGCAAGGGAAAAGGAAGGCACTCTTTTACTCAGCTAATTTTTCTATTCAAAATGTATTGCCCATTGCTTTTCTTTTAAAACAAAAATAAAGTTGTAGAAAGGTGTTAGCTTTATTTTTATGCTTTTCATTGTTCAGCTCATGATATCTTCAGTTTAAAAAGCAAAGCTGAAATCTTAGACAACTGCGACCAAAAGATCTTCATAAGCCCAGATGATCTGACTTGGTATTTCATGCTTGAATCTAATATACCTCATGGAAGGAAAAGTGGGCAGTGTTCCTTATTGTATATGGTGTGAGGATCACATTTCTAACTCTATCTAGTTAGAGTTCATACCCTTTGCAGTATGAAATTAATTTCAGAAATAAATATCTATAATGGTTCTCATGAAATCTTCTCAGTCACAGGTCTTATCAGTGCATCTATCTTATGGAGCATCTAATATATAAATAATACATGCACCTTACCAGTTTCAGTACACACAAAATGTCAGTACACACTTTGTATATTTTTGTAAGATTTTTTATTCTCTTTTTATTTGTAAGTTGCCTAGAGTCATTTACACAGTGAGATGGGCAGCATATGAATGTATGTCCAAGTAACTTTTTTACATGGTTCAATTTAATAATTTTTTGAAACTGGGCCAAAGTAGTAAATGAACATTTAACTATGAACTTCTGAAGTAATGCTATCTCTTCTAGTAACATTTTAATTCCTCCTTCCTCATTGATATCATAGTTCTGACACTGAAACAGTAATTTCTAGATTTTTATCAGCTGGTATTACAAAACTGTCTTATTATTAGAGGTCACAATATTGGGAACAGTAAAATAGCCAAGTGTGATTCAAGAATTTGGTAGAGGGGAAGGCGTAATTGATTAAAATTCCATGGTTAGGTAACTTCAAAATTAAAGCCAAGAAAATTTCAGTTCTGAGCTTATATGTACTGTTTGGTAAATTCACAAAAATTGCTTGATTTGGTGCAGCTTTGCAGTTTAGTGAATTTGAAGACTTTTATCTCTATAGTTTAGAAGGCTTGAGTAAGAACAAGGGTTGTATGAAAGAAATGTAATTTGCGACTATACAAATGAAAATAAAAAAACTTGAAAAATTTGGAAATGACATTTTTAACTTACGAATCCTGCTGCATATTCTTTTATTTTTACTTTGATTTCTGAAGTGTCATAAACTATTATCACTACATTTCCTCATTTTGTCTTTTGACAGACTTAAATGCCAGAAATTAAACTCAAGATTCTTGGGAAATGTTCACTGAAATGCTCTATAGTGGGATTCACAAATATGGTTGTGCTTCAGCTTGGACGATGAGTGGGTGTTTCTATCACCAGCTTTTAATAGAATTTTATATAATTTTTGGTTATGTATTTCAAGCCTGAATGTAGTGCCATAATAGCTGTCAGTTGGCATTCATTCATTTGGTATGTTAGGAATTCATATTTTTGGCTCACTTAATAGTTCTCAGGTTCATTGATTGGGAAAATGATGGCTCTGTGCAATTAGTAAAAGTACAAATGATTTTTAGCAGAACTGAAGTAACTATGAAGAAATTGCTGCAGTTCTGAAGAACAAGTTGATTTTAGGGAAAGTTGAATCATAAGGATGAGGCTAGTCTCAGCTGCATATATTATAGTAATATATCATATTTATGGGGTTGTTAATTGGTCTTTGACTTCTAGATTTGTTAATGACAGGCCATAACAATGAATTCTAACCTCTGCTGCTACACATTAGGACCCACTTACGTTCTTTCTTGCAGTTTTGTTGGCCTAATCCATCTCCTCAGCAATGTTGCCTTTTAAGTAAGATATATGTTGTCAGTGACATATATCCTGAGGTAGAAGTAATTACTAAATGCAGAAATGTTTAACCCTAAACTGTTCAGCAGTTTTTGGTGCTTACCGCTGCTCACAGAATAGATTAATTGGAAAGACATAAGTGAAAATGTTACTTGTGCAGTGCGTACCTACTAGAATATTATTAAGACAAAATGGGGCTGGTTTTAAAACAATTTTCGCTTGCTGCAAATAGTAATGAGCTGTTCTTACCAGAGTTACAAAACTGACAAGGATTGACTCCCTTTGGAAAGTACAGTGGTTATGATCTTGATCAGGGACTCATGGAAATGTCATTTTTTAAAGAAGACTTAAATAAAGATCAGGTCACATTGTAGGTCACAGTATTGCAGGATTACACATAGATTTAAAAGGTTCTCAAACCTTTGCTCACCATGGTAGGCATATGCTTGTAAGTACAGACTTATGTGGACACTGCATTAAGTATACTGAAGCAGGTTAGGTAGGTAGGTATTTATTTTATTTATGAAAGCCGGCCAACTCCAGAAGGCTCTGGGCCACATTCAACATTAAAAGCAATAGAAACCGATAAAACAAAATATAAGGAAAGGAAAGGAAAGGAAAGGAAAGGGGAGAGGAGAGAAGAGGAAGGGAGAGAAGATGAGGAGATAAGAAACAATGTGCCTCCTGGAAGAAAACATTCAGCTAACATATAAAATTCTAAAATCCCCAAAGAGGTTCACCATCTACCCAAACCCAAGGCCTGTGGATTAAGCCAGATTTTTTAAAGACTTTTAAAGTTGGGGAGCGTACAGGTAGTCCTTACTTACTCATTTGTTCAGCAACCATTTGAACTTACAACAGCACTGAAAAAGGAGACTTATGACTGGTCCTCAAAGTTCTGGCCTTCACAGCCCCCCCGTGGTCACGTGTTCATGATCTGGGCTCTTGGCAACCAGCTCACACTCACCCAACCATTGTAGCGTCCCACAGTCTTGTGTTTGCCATTTGCAACCTTCCCTTCCACCTTCCCACAAACAAAGTCAATGGGAAAGCTGGTAGGGAAGGTTGCAAGTTGCTCTGGTAAGTCCTATCGAGAGCCAGTTTGATGTTGTGGTTAAGGCATCAGGCTAGAAACTGGGAGTTTTAGTCCCACCTTAGGCACAGAGCCAGTTAGGGGTCCTTTGGCCAGTCATTCTCTCTCAGCTCTAGGAAGCAGGCAAGGACAAGCCACTTCCAATAAACCTTTAGAAAACTGCAAGGACTAGTCCAGGCAGTTCCTTCCCCAGCCACGCTGTGCTCACGGTTCACTCACACACCCTCCCCAACCCAGCAACAGCCATTCCCGGCCCTGTCATGCTCACGCCGCACCTTAGTGTGCCTGGGACTTGGTTAATGACCTGCAATCCTGACTTAATTATGACAATGGAGAGTGCCAAGATTGCTGTCACCAAGTGATGTGGTCATGTAATGTCGTGCTTTACGACCACATTGTTTAGTGATGGAAATCCCTGTCCCAATTACCATAGTTAACTGAGGACTACCTGTATGTCTGTCTGGGGGATGCTGTTCCAAAGGGCAGGTATTATGACAGAGAAGGCCTACTTCCTGGATTCTGTTAAATGACATTCTTTGATCGAAGGGACCCAGATCATGCCCACTGTATCTGATTGTACATGGTGGACAGAAACTATCACAGATCAGCAGTCCCTCAGATAACCAGGCCTTATGCCATAGAAGGCTTTATCAGTGAGATCCAGCACCTTGAATTGCACTTGGAAGCTAAGTGCGGCTTGCAGAGCAGTAGTGCTAGACTGCACTACCACATTCTGGATTAGCTGCAGCTTCTGTAGAGCACATTGCCATAGTCCACTCATGAGGTGACTAGGGCATGAGTGACTATCCAGAGGGCCCTCCAGTCCATGGACATGTGCAGCTGGCACACTAGATGAATCAGAGCAAAGGCTCTCCTGGCCACATCTGTCACCTGCTCTTCAAGCTGGAGCTATGCGTTCAGGAAACCCCCCAAGTTGCGCACCAGTCACGAATGGGGAAATGCTACCCTGTCTGGCACTAGCGATGGAGAATTTCTGGGCTGGTAAGAATGTGATTCTTCACCTCCCTCTATTTAGTATTAAACAAAATATGCCAGCATACTGAAGTGAAAGTCCCAATAGAAAAGTATAATTTTTAAATCTTAATTTGCCATTTAATTAAATGTGCCCAGCAAAAGTTATTACTCAATCTAAATCAGTCAATCAGTCAGTCAATCACTGGACTGTTAGGCTTTATCCATCCAGCTGTAGTTTTGTGCTGAGCATGGAGGAAAGGAGGGGTTCCCTTTGGAGGAAGCCTACTTCATTTTATGCTGGGTGCAGAGGAGGGAGGGAGGACTCAGTCCTTCTTGAAGTTTCCTTACCTACATTGTAGATGGCATTTTGGAATTATTAATAATTTTGTAGATCTGTTCCTGTCAGATGTTTCCAATAAGACAAAACTTCAGTACAATAAAAATTACCTTTTTAATCCTAGCACTATTCCTGATAAAAGCTCCCTTGAACCGATGATGATGATGATGATGATGATGATTTGTTTTAGGGAGTGGGCAGCCTTAGAAATTGAAATTATACAATAAATGATTGTTTGTAGCTGTTGTTGAACAATCTGAGCCCCCAAAACTGGCAGAATGTCCGACTAACAGGATTTGTGTTTGTGCCTTTGGGTCAGTGTTGACTCCTGGCAACTGCCTGAACTAGTCCCTGCAGTTTTTTAAAGATTTTTCGGAAGTGGTTTGCCCTTGCCTGCTTCTTAGGGCTGAGAGAGAGTGACTGGCCAAGGCCCCCCAGCTGGCTCTGTACCTAAGGTGGGACTAGAACTCCTGGTCTCCCAGTTTCTAGCCTGATGCCTTAACCACAACATCAAACTGGCTCTTGATAGGACTTACCAGAGCAACTTGCAACCTTCCCTACCAGCTTTCCCATTGACTTTGTTTGTGGGAAGGTGGAAGGGAAGGTTGCAAATGGCAAACACAAGACTGTGGGACGCTACAATGGTTGGGTGAGTGTGAGCTGGTTGCCAAGTGTGAGCCTGTTGCCAAGAGCCCAGATCATGAACACGTGACCACGGGAGGGCTGTGAAGCCCAGAACTTTGAGGACCAGTCATAAGTCTCCTTTTTCAGTGCTGTTGTAAGTTCAAATGGTTGCTGAACAAATGAGTAAGTAAGGACTACCTGTATGCTTCCCAACTTTAAAAGTCTTTTAAAGACTCCTGGCAACTGCCTGAACTAGTCCCTGCAGTTTTTAAAGATTTTTTGGAAGTGGTTTGCCCTTGCCTGCTTCCTAGGGCTGAGAGAGAGTGACTGGCCCAAGGTCCCCCAGCTGGCTCTGTACCTAAGATGGGACTAGAACTCCCAGTCTCCCGGTTTCTAGCCTGATGCCTTAACCACTACACCACACTGGCTCTCAATAGGAATTAGCTGCCATGAATATTTCAAGATGCGTCTGATTAACATGTCCTTGTCCTGAAGACAGCAGCCATTTCATTGCTCAGAAAGGGTTTTTATCCTACCCTGCTGCTGATTAGAGATGCGGCCAGGAGCTCATAGGCCGCTTGCTGGCTCCTTTAACTATTTAATATCAGCACATTTATATTACAAGACTCATCTGCTTCAGGATTATAGTTTGCCAGGAATAAAGGAAATTATCTTCTGTAAAGTAAAACCCCTGCCTAAAGGAATGGGTTTGAAGACAAAACATCCTTAAATGTCTTGAAGAAAGTGTGGGGTACTGTTGATATTTCTGTAGTTCATTGTTTACTGCATACTTTCAGGATCTGCCTTTAACGAATGCTTGTTCTCAAAGCTGTAACCACCGAAGCGTTCTCTCTGATAAACACTCCTGTTGGTGCTTAGAACTGGCAAGGATCCATCATGCCTGTTTGAGATATTAAAATTTACAGTTTTTTTAAAAAATAAACATGGTGGATAGGCTTAGACTGTTGAAGAAGAATCTCCCTGATCTGTTTTTTTCTTTTTCTTTTTGTGGTTTTGAACAATGGAGTCAATTAACATTTTAAAGATTTATACTGCAACGTGTATCTCTTAGAAATGCAGTGAAAAGTCTCTATAAACAATTGGAATAAAGGAGCTTGTTTGACACTTATTAGAAAGTGACCAGTGTGATTGTGCAATTCATTCAGAAAACATGGAATTTTTTTTTTAAAGTTTACTCTATGGCACAGGATTTGCACGTACATGCACATTTAAGAAAGAAATGTATTAATAACTATACCAGGATCATTTGTGATGCAGTATTTTCTCCCTCTGAGCGTTTGTTTCATAGTTTTGAAGTCAAGCAGCAAGATTGGCTGAACTCTGCTAGCGTGTTGCAATAATAAATTCTTCCCTCATGTGAATAAGGGAAATTTTTATTACCCTGTTTTTATCATGTGTTTGACTCTTGGGATGCTTAGCTGTTTCATCTTGCTTGATTTGAGGAATGAAACAAATATTTTGAAACAACTGCCACTTAAATTTGAAAATGTATTTCTGCTCATGCATTGTTAGAACTGAATTCATTGGTATTATCACTTTTCAGTTACGTAGATATAGTTATGTATTTTAAAAGCTGTGTGGAAATATTTCTGGGAAACACTTGGACAGATGAGCATCTGTTCAGAGGCTTGGTAGTGTCTGTACATAATTGGCAATGCATATTAATGGGAATCTGTTTACTTTCATTCAGTTTGTCTTACAGTCATTGCATATAAACTTAACTGAGTTGTTTAAGCTTGAGCCTAAAGCAGAATGCCTTCCCTCCAAAGAAACCACACAAACAAATATCTCACACACAAAAAGAATAAACTCTGCAAGGTTACAATCTGATTTCCAAATACTTATGAATGCAATCGCTAGTTGTCTCTCTCTCTTTTTTTTTCATTATGAGGAACAGCGATGCAAAGAACTGTCAAGTTTGGACTGCCAAGGCTAATGAATTCACCATACACAGGTCTGATGCCTACTCATGTGATGATGGCATTCATTTTGTTTTAAGCACGTTCCCTTTATTGTAACTTTTGTTTGGGTCAGCTTTCGATTAATTTGTTAAACTTGTTCTTTGGAAAAGTTTGTTCGTATATTGTTTTCTGCTACCGAAATTAATGTTACCGTGGTAATTGAGTACTTCCTTAAGTATTGGCAGGGTGAAGAGGTCGAACTTAATTGTCCTCAATCTGGGTGCTAAAAGCTGCATTGCCTGGGGGAGGAACCCTGCCTGGATTTGTTTTAGTTTCTGTTTCCTTTCTACATGCAGCCTCTCATCTCCGTGCTCTCTCAGTGCGTGTGAATGCACAGCTTGTAAAATACGTTTTTGTGCTTTCTGTAAATACATTTATTTTTATAGAAATGCCTGGTGTGTGATTTTTCTGATCTCTCGGGCCAAACGCTTTCCAGCATTCTGCCACAAAGTTGGTCCCTGATTATCACAGGGGTCACACCCCACTATTGGGGGGCAGTGGGTACATTTGACCTGTTGATAGCCTATCCTAGATATTCAAAGAAAATAGCTGCCATGGAAAGGGGGGGCTTGTCCATTCAGAAAATGGCTGCCACAGTAGGTGTGCCCATTGTAAAACTCCCGTTTATCGGAATGCAGACTTGCACAATTTCTTGATACTATCTTCTCAAGCCTTACCTGCTACTTGTTATCAACTCCCTTTTTTTTGGTTCAGGTTGCCCCATCTACAAACAAAGTGCCAAAATATATAAAATAAATAAAATATAATTTATTATACCATTTTGAATAAATTTTTATTTTAAACAAATCTTCATCTCTTGGATTTTATGTCTATTTTATCTTTATATATTGTATTGTAATTTATATGCTTTTAGTTTTGATTTTATTGTAAACCGCCCAGAGTCCCCCTTTTGGGAGAGATGGGTGGTAATAGAAATTTGAAAAATAAATAAAATAAATAAAGTGGTAGACTGCAGCCACTCACAAGTTTTACTTTCTAACTATGCCTATTGGCCTACGTGAAATCCAAGGATATTTTTGAAAATAAAGATGAGGAGCATGCTTTGCTCTGTGGCAAGCCAGTATCCTTTTTAACCTTTGCTTAAAATTAAAATACCTTTTAAAATCATTATAAGCTAGGCATTTTCTGGTGCTAAATTATGGATTCCCAGATTAACCTCTTTCACCAGTTTGCAAATAGTAGCAGTTTGCAGAATGGCAAACTGTGGCAGCAGCTGTTCGTACTTCTGGCAATTGGTTCCCAGGAGCCCCTGACATTCAGTGAGAGTGTCCTTACTTAAGCTTTGAAGAATGTTCCCTACTTGGACCAGTGATGCTTCTGTTACTGTTCTCAAGATTAGGGCTACTATGTCTGGACTGAAAAAATCTAAACGATCACTAGATGGCAGCAAAAAGTTGGTTTCCCTGTTATTTCTTTTCTGCTATTTAGCAGTCCTGGGGAATATTGCAGCTTAGATATCGCAGCTCTACTCAAAATTATTAGTATTATTTGATAATGTTGATAATTTTTGAATTATTGTATCATACTGTGTGATATGTTGTGCTGTAGGCCATTTAGAGTTAGATCATTGAAGTGGCGTAAAAGCATTCATAATAAAATAAATAAAAACTGGAGCCTTTTAAGACTCCAGCTGTGAAAATACATGAGACTGATATAGTAAGTTGTTCTTAAAAGACAATATTCTAATGAAAGCTTTTTTTGCATACAAAGGAAGCTCTTGATTCTCTTAAATACTGTATGAGCACTTTCTTTTTATCCAAGTATTCCTTTGTCAAAGCTGATCCAAGGAATGCAGTATCACAATGCAACACATATAACATGTCACACTGACTTTTTTTTGGTAGTTTGCAATTTCATGAATTACACATTCTAAGCAGCACATTGCATTATGGACAAAAGAAATTTCCAGATGGATAAAGAAGATATTAATAACCATACCATATATAGTACATGTATGTATGGTCAGTTGAATGAAAGTTGCAATTTCATTCAGCTGAAATTTCTCCCCAGAATAGTGGTGTGGGTCAATTTCAGCAAAACTAAGTATTATACTATTTTAAAGATTAAGGCCAGTCTGAAAGCATATGCCATAAACATTAATTCATCTTTATGGTGCCAGAAGTGTCTTCATTGTGTTTTGATGTTTTCTTACTTGTATTCTTACTTGATTCTTTGTTTAGTAGTATGTATTTGTTGCATTTCTAAAGGAAGTTCAACATCCATACCTAACTCAAAATAAATGTGAATACTAAATTTAGATCATGAAACTTTAAAATGTGTAGTTTAGTTTGCTTAACTGGTGGTTGAATGTTTGCAACAAAAGTTAGTATATTTATCTTTGTTTCAAAAAGCACTTTTTGTCCCTAGAATGTCACTTTTGGACATAAAGGTGTAATGAAAATGATCCTTGGTTTTAAGCTTATACTTTTATTTTATACTGTTAACTGGAGGCATAATATGGGATGAGATGGTCTTACAGATAATTCTGCCCCCAAACATGCTGAACACCTGAGCTTTAGTGTATGCCTGTAAGCAAACTGGTAACCAATAAAGCTGGTATAGTATCAACAGTGTGTGGCAAGTCCCAGTTAGAAGACTCTCTCCCATATTTAAGTCAATTATAATATTTGCAAATTTTTCAAAGACCTGCATAGATTGTTTTACGGTAGTCTGTCTTGGAAGGTGCTGCCCTGATATGAATGATTGTGACCCTGGCACAGGTGGATGACCCTTTAAACTAGTAAAAAATAATCAAAGCACTATGTATGCCACCTGTAGTAGTGGCAACACCAACATAGAGCAGGGGTACCAAAGTCAACAGCACCCGAAGCTACAATTCTTTCATGGAAAAATAAGCTCCCATCCAGGACAGCTATATAGAACTCAGATCACCTCTTGCCACCCCCAAATAGTAGACCTGTCTTATCTGGATTAAATTTCACTGTTTAGTTTTCTGTGGATTATATTCAAACAATAACACTTAGTGAAAAAGAAAAGCAACTATTTTGAGTTTTTGCTAGTTAAAGTACATTTATTTAGAACAATCTGACTACTAACTCCTTTTTAAGGTATCAAAAACTATACTTTGTAAGTATATTCCTATTGTCCTACTTAAAACTCTGTTGAATAATTCTTTAAAATATGTAAGAGACCTTTGATCCACTATTGATATATCGTAAAAGTGCAGGATAATTTTATTCCTGATCATAATGGCTTTAACCTTGTGTACTAATTTGAATTTGCTTGTGAAAGTAGAATCTTAAATGAGATACAAATGAAGAAAAAATGGCTAATGCTGGCAGTGTATGTCTAATGAGCGTTGTGTAATAAACCGTAAGCTCTTCAACAATGCTGTAGAAAACTATGATTATTTTGGATGGATAGGTCCTTATATATGGCTCATTACCATCTGGCATAGTATGTGTTGATATAGTCTAATTGTGAACTATTTGACATGCTGTTTTTAATAAATGTGACTTGCCTGGTTAGGACTTGAATATAGGGAAATTTAACAAGAGAATTACAGACTGTCAGACTTGCTACACGTCATGAGAAATAGAATGAAGGTCTACATCAGGTCCCAGTCCAATATCCATGTGCACAGATAAAGGCCACCTACACAACTAAGAGCCACCTATAGGGATCCACCCACACAGATCCATCCCATCTCTCCCCAAGAACAGACGGTCTGATCTGTCAGTTCTGAAAGTGAGGATTGCATTTTGGGAACGTATGCTTGGAACAGATCTAGCCCGAACAGGTGATGCTGGTAGTATTTAGAGGCACCTCTGCTAACCATCTGTGCTGCATTACCTTGACCATGCTGGATTAGGGCTTTCCCCTCTTTCCTTGTAGCCATCTGTTTGCAGGTAGCTGGCTTGATACTAGAGTATAGTTTTCTCCATCAGACATATACATATTCTCATGTCTATCGTAATTCCAGGCACCACAATCTCGGTTTTATTTCATACATTTGTTTCATTTTCATATGTTCTTTTCTAGATGGATATACAACTGCGTCTATCAGTGCAGCAGATATAATTAAGACAGCAAGTCTGTCCATCCTTTGTAGTACTTTCTGAACCAGGTGTGGAAGTTTGCAGGCAGAAAGAAGGAAGGGGAAGTCTTTTGCACAAGTGGGAATCCGCTCAGTGGAACTTTGTTTGCGAAAAGGCTGAAGACTTTCTGGTTAACTAGTCTTGCTTTTCTATTACTAATTTTACTTGTTAAGTTACTTTATCTAATAGACCTTGCATTAAATATAGTAAAAATACCTAGCAGTTTCCTTTATTAATTAAAAAGACACTGATGTGATACAAATTCCCCAGTTCAGCTGTTTGCACTTGTAAAAGTTTATTAAGTAACTAATTGCACCTGAATATGGATGGCAGTGTTGTTGGCAGATGCTGGGAAAGCCTTTAGCCCAGGAGAGGTCAAAAAAGTCACACACCAAGCATTTCTATAAAAATAATTTATTTACAGAAAGCAAAAACAAAAGCAAAACATATTTTAAAGGACTTAGCTCCCTTTGAGCAAGCCTTGCTTGGCTACATTGCCGGCAGAGAAAAAAAGAGGAAGTGAGAAACAAGTCCGGGCAGGTTTCCTCCTCCCCCCAGGTGATTTGCATGAAGCATGTGAGAGGAGACAATCAATTGCAACCTTTTCACCCGGCCAAAATGATTAAGTACAATAGCAGCTTAATAGTAGGAAAACCTCAACAAGTGTATCTTCAATGAGAATGTTACAGAAAGCAAAGGACAGAAATCATCCATGTTTTCAATCAGTAGTGAGACTGCACTTGGATTACTGTGTATGCTTCTGGTCACCATACCTTAAAAAAAAAAAGATACTGCAGAACTGAAGAAGGTGCAGACCAAAAAAGGCTGTCAATATGAGAAGTAGGAGGTTAGAGCAACTTCCCTTCAAGAAAAAAGGGACTTTTTAAATTTGAAACAAAGGTGGGTAATAGAGGAGCAGAACTATATAAAATCATGCATGATATGGAAAGTCTAGAAATAATGTTTTCAGCCATTAGAACTAAATGGAACATTCAGAATAAATAAAAGGCAGTACTTCTTTATACAACATTTAGTTGTGCTATGGAATTCATTGCTATTAGATACGGAGATGGCCACCAGCTTAGACAATTTTAAAAGGGGACTGGAGAAATTAATGGAAGATTGAGTTTATCATGGCTGCTAGACTTAATTACTATTTACTACTTTCTAAATCACAGCAGTATTCCTTAAATACTAGCTTCTTGGGAAATAGTAATACAGAAAGCATGATTCTTCTTCTGTTCATGCTGTGAACTTCCTAAAAGTTGGTCTGATATATTCTGATATATTTTGTTCAGTCCCTTACCTAAAATCTACACATATAATGTGAATGAGAGGGCCGTACTGGTGTGATGGTTAAGGCTCCAGGCTAGAAACCAGGAGACTGTGAGCTCTAGTCCCTCCTTAGGCATGAAGCAAGTTGAGTGACTCTGGACCAGTCACTTTCTTTCTCAGCCCTAGGAAGGAGGCAGTAGCAAACCACTTTTGAAACTCTTATCAAGAAAACTGCAGGCAGTGGCCAAGAGTCAAGACTGACTTGAAGGTCCCCATGCCTAAAAAAGGAAGAAAATTTAAAAAGTAATTGAATGAGAGCCATCTTTGTTGAATTAGAATGGTTATGTGGAAATAAATTTTAATAAGTGTGAATTATTTTCATGTAATTTGCAATAAAATCTGGCTTTAACTTTAAAAAGTTTTTTAATAAACAAAGGAATCTTAAACATTTTGCCTAAATGAGTTTTTGATCTCCTTTTTACAATGATGTATTACTTCCATTGGGAGCTACATTATTTGATTATATACCTTTTAAATAACAATTAAATCTCAAATCTTGTCTGTCTATCTATCTATCTATCTATATATATATATATATAGTAGTATTTGGATTCACAGTAACCACCCATCTGATGAGCTGAAAAGTCCTTGCCTGTTCTAATAGTGTACCAGGATCTGGAGTTCTTGTGAAATAAGTTGGGCCGCTAATGAAGAAATCAATTTTATGTTACTTTATTACATTAGTTCAATGTTATTTAGACTTCATGTAAGCACCTACTCCTTTTAAACTTTCTAGATATTTTTATACAGTACATGTCTGCTTCACATCTGTAGAAGATACAATTAATAGTCACAGTGCAGAAGGAAAAAGGATGGGGAGGGAAAAGGAAACCAAGCAAATTGAACAACTAGTATTTACATAATGATTGCACAGCGTTCCAGTGGAATTGCAATTGGAGCTAATTTCTGGGGAGAGGAACAAAATGACAGTTGATCCAAGCCTGATACAGTCTAGTGGAAATACTGAGTAATGCTTTTTTAAGAAGACCCACTTGAGAATGCAACTGATAGAAATATCCAGAATGAAATAGTCTTCGACTTAAAACCATTTGTTAGAGACCGAAGTTATGATGGCACTGAAAAAAGTGAGTTGTGGCTGGTCCTTGCACTTATGACCACCACAGCATCCCTATGGTCACGTGATCCAAATTCAGGCGCTTGGAAACCGGCATTTATTTATGAGGGTTGCAGTGTCCCAGGGTCACATGATTGCCATTTGCGACCTTCCCAGCCAGCTTCCAACAAGCAGAGTCAATGGGGGAAGCCAGATTTGCTTAACGGCCATGTGATTCACTTAACAACCGCAGCAAAAAGGTTGTAAAATTGGGCATAACTCACTTAACAACTGCCTTGCTTAGCGGCAGAAGTTCCTGTCCCAATTGTGGTCATAAGTTGTCTACCTGTAGGTCATGTGTGGAATATTTTGTTCCCCCTCTCCCTACTTGGAATAAGCTAAACAGAATGTTCCAGGGGTTGCTTCAGGGGTTCCTTGCTCATTACTGTGAGTCTGCTGGACCTGAAGTAGTTTTTGATGTTTAGATGCCACCTGGCCCACTTAAGGGGGAAGTGGAATGTTCTGGGAGAAAAAGACATGCTTCAGAAAATAAGTTACCTTTTTCATATAACTAAAGTCTAATACATACGACATTAACATAATTATTTGAATAATGAACACAAATAACATAAACATTGTAGCTCTTCCACCTTCAGTAGTGTTTACATTAGTTTGTAAATACTGTATTTTGAATATATACAGCACACAGAATATGCTATGGTTATGCGCATAATTCTGTTTGTGTGGGAGACGAGTTGGCAGAGGGGACATCTGAAGCAGGAAAACCCAAACTCAGGGGAGCTGGATTAGATCCCTACATATCTGTTTCAATAAAATAAGATTTTAATTTTATGCATAAGACTGCTTTTTAAAAACAGGCATATGTAGGCATCCAATATTTGAAAAAATTATAAAGTTGTTAGTCTCAATTTATTTTTTAATTATTTATTGTTTTATTCATATTGCTGCATTACAGTGGTTGTTATACATTTTGTTATACTATAATGAGGTTTCCAGAATGCATGCTGACGTATCCATAAGGTTTGATCATGGCTGTTCTCAATGCCCATTGATTACTACATAACCGGGCACTGACACAGGACAAGGCTCTTCAAATGGAAGAGAAGAATGAATATTGAGAGAATGCAAATATCTGTCAGTGACAGATTATTACGGGCTGCATTTTTAAAGTGGTTCCTTTCCTTTTGCCTTTCAGTATTTATGTATAGCCATAGTTTTCATACATGAGTGTATGTTTCCTTATCTAATGGTAGAAGTATATGCCACAAATTCTTTATTGTTTGGATAAACCCAAGAATTAAAGCATATTTTTAATTGAAGCTGAATGCTCAATGGTCAAAGGAAAATCTTTGGATCTTTTTCTCAAAATGGTACATCACGTAGCAGAAGACCTCATTCTGTTAAGTTCTCATTTTCCGTCTTCCATAGTGCAAGTGAGCCAAACAGGCAAGAAAGTGACAGTGGACCATAGTTACTCTTCCATTTTAACCAGGAACTGTTTGTCATAGATTTGGGGGCCTGGAAGCTAGATGGTGACTCTAGATATTCTGGAAATATTTACAGTTCCTGCCTTTTTCCAAAGATGGGATTTAAGCTGGGATAGGCAAGGAGAACTTTCTTTTTTCCCTCTGTTCCATTTTAGATATTCAGAATACACATACAGGCAGAATTGTCAAGGGTGTTTTATTTCTTATCAGTTGTTCTTTGCTCAGCTGGTAAAACATAAAAACTGGGATTAAAATCTCTTAAACTTGGCTTGTGCAAACAAGATGAACAAGGTGAAGATATTCAGGCAATTCCTGATGCTATAGTCCTCTGTGAGCTAATTGCAGCTTTTTAAATGTCAAAATAATGATCAGTTAATTTTAAATAATGACTATGAGATAATAGAAGCTAATAGTTTGATTTTAAATGCAGAAAGTTAGCTGTGTTTTTGTTTGTGTTTAAATCTTCTTGTCATGTTCCTTCAACACACTATTTTTGGCACTCTCTGTGTACAAAGACTAATACAGATTCATTGTATAGTAGGGTACCAGGCAAAAGTTATTTTACTAAGGTGGTTGCCTGTGCAATTAATGTTCAGGAATCATATATATAATTTGATGGTGACTGGTATGGAATTGTTTATTCTACACTGGAATAGACATAAGGGTAAAGCTGCTGGAAGTATCTGACACATTAATTTTGAAATGAAATAAGAGCAAGGGGCAAAAGGGTACCTAAAAGTCATTTAATTAGTAGCTCTGTTCTAAAAATTTGTGGAAAGAGCTTGGCTGTTCAGTGGCAAAGAAAAGGATCACTGCCCTCTCTCTCTTTTCCCCCTTTAAGTATGTTCCACGATTGGATATTGAAAGAAAGATAGGGTAATAGCCCCCACTTTGTCAATCAGATGACCATAGTGTAAGACTCTTGGTTTAGGCAATATTTTTTTAGTTTTTTCTTCTTTAGTGTTACTTTTTTGTGCCATGTGATAACTTCCACAATATTTTCTCTGTGATTATCTTCATTGATTTATTTGTGAAGAGATAATTCGATGAGATTGTAGTGCTGCATTCATGTATTAATTAAGAATACCTTAATGAACTCAGTAAACCTTGTCTTAGATTAAACATTTTATTCCTGTTTTTTATAAACTATTTTTTCTTCTGTTTTACAATCAACTTCCAGAGTTGTAAACCTGAAAACATTATAGAACAGAGATATGGAAGGGAGAGGAAAAGAGCAAATTCCATGTACTATAGTACCCTACAGCTGCTGCTTTGCTTGGGCTTTTCCCTTGCTATTATACCTTCCCAAAGAGGCAGAGAGTACACTCCCCCCCCATGATACAAATGACATTATCTAATTTGTATCATTTGCATAATGATACCATGATGCTTGTGATGTCATTGTGTCTTGTATTGGGTGTCTATGCCTTCAGCTCTCCAATCCGTGGGCAACTGGGGTTGAGAAAGAGGAGTTCCTTGCAATTATTTTTCTAAACAATTTCCATAGAATTGGTCTGCAAGTTGTGCATTTGAAAGTTCTATAAATGCCATATTCTTAGCTTGATTGATTAAATAAATGAATAACCCCTCCCCCTCAGTCTATATGTCTGTATCATACTTTAACATTTGTGATTTTAAAAGCCATTGTTTTATAATTTCTTTGAAGGTAGATAATAATTATTTGAATGCTCCAGGATTTATATGGAAAATGTTTCCCTTAAAACATTAATCTGAATTGAACTGCTGGAAAAAAAAATCCACTGTTCTGATGTTCTCTAGGAGATCTCCAAATCCTTGGAAATTGCCTAGAGTTATTTAGTAATTTCAGACTTCACCAGAATTGAATGCTATTTCAATTAAAAATAAGGGAACCTGAAGAGTAATTCTAATGCGGTTAGCTAAATGTTATAGGTACTATTTGGAGAGTAAACAGGAAGGAAGGGTAAAATGGAAAGGGAGACTTGGAAAATATTACATTGATAGGTTTGTTGAAGCTTTGTATGATGAACTGTACAGAGAGTTTTTTGTTTTCTTCATTAAAAACTTAACAGGGGAAGAAAAAGAACAGTAGTAGTTTGGGTTCAATAACTAAGGGTGGTGTTGCAGGTCAGAAAAAAGAGCCTGTTCTTCTCAGGGTATTAATGTGTACCTTTGACAGGAAAAACGAGCTATCCGTTGAGGAAGCTGCAGCTTTATGTCCTCATCACTAGAGATCCCCATATGCCCTTGGATCTGCAGAAGTCAGAAATGGCAGATCTCAGTCATTGAGACCAGAGGGCTCTCATTGCTATTCATGGCAGGTATTCAGCTCAGTCTGCCCACGACAGATCTGTTTAATGTTGATCAGCTGTCCATCTGATAAGTTGAATTGATACAGGCATTTTCCTGGGAGGACTGCCCTGACAATGACAGCCGGAACATCAGGATGCCTTGTTAGTCTCTCTCTTCTCCCCCTCATCCCCATCAACAGTAGAATATATTAACCCTTCCTTAGATCCTGGGTTATAGCAGAATGCAGTTTTCTGTTCTAGAATATAGATGGCTTGTATTTCTATCTCATTCTGGAAGACAACAGAGTGTAACATTGACCAGAATGTTTCTGTCACATACCACCATATGTACCTCCATAATTTGATATATGGCAATTCTACCCCTAGCTATTGAATCAAAACTACTGCTACTGAGATACGATGCAAAATGATGTTATGCACATGCAATGGTTTTAATTTGGTAAATTTATTTCCTTAGTTTTTCCTTAATAATTGCTGATGTGTTAAAAATTGTCAGCCCATATTTGAAGAATGGAGGAAGGGTCTACATTTTAACACCATTTTCTGTTTCAAGTTTTTCAAGAAATAGAGATTCTACTTCAGATAAAAAGAAATGTAATCAAAGGTGGCAGGTGGGCAAGATAGGTCCAAACCAAGTGAATATTACATTTGCACTGATAAATATCTAGTTCTGCTCAAAGGTTTTTGTTTTTTTTTACAATACTTGTGAATCATAAAGTGGTTCTGCAACTAATTGAACTACATCTGATCTTTACTTTAAAGCCAACGAGCTCTTGCAGAGATCACAGAGTTGATCCACACAGCTTTCCTTGTGCATCGTGGAATAGTAAATATTGGTGAACTGACATCCTCAGATGGAGCATTGAAAGACATGCAGTTTGGAAATAAAATGGCTGTCCTGAGTGGTGATTTTCTTCTAGCAAACGCCTGCACAAGCCTTGCTCAGCTGCAAAATACTAAGGTAATGTGATTTCTGTTGTTTTAAATTAGAGTATTTTATGTGTTTAATTTCAGAAAGCTGCTGTGCTGCTGCTGCTTTTGTGAGCTTATTTTGTTAGAAATCTTTGTCCTTTGGGGCATTAGATGTCACTTGAAATTGTACATGCTTCCCCCCATCTGAAATTTTTACTAAGTATCAAGTGTCAGCTATGTCAGATCTATAAATCAATAAATATATATTTATATAAATATATAAATTGTGTACTATAAAATTCTTTCTCATACTGATCCCTAAAGTATCATAGGTGAGATTAGTGCAAAGATCTATCCTGCTGTAAGTAGAAATAATGAATTAAAGTAAATGAATATAGCCATTTTGATTCATTCTTGAGCATCTTTTCACATGAAAAAAATGTAAACATGTGGAACAAGTGAACGCTGATAGGCTGGCAGCAAATATTCATTAGTAGGATAGGATTTTTATAACAAGAACGGTCACAGGAATCACAGGCCATACTGTCTGTTTTATTTAACATACCCAAGTTATAGGCTATAAACATACTCTTTGCAGATATTTTATTTATTTATTTATTCAAATTTTGCTACCGCCCATCTCCCTCAAAAGAGGGACTCTGGGCAGTTTACAATAAAATTAAAACTATAAGAATAAACAATTAAGATCCTATAAAAACAATTTACAAATATAAAATACAATATAAATAAGTATAAAATCCAAGAGGTTAAAAAAATTCTGATCGGGTGGAAGGGGCTCTAAGGTGCGAGCCAACCCCATGAATCAAACGTGTACAGTTAGTCCTCGCTTAATGACCACAGTTGGGACTGGAATTTCAGTCACTAAGTTATGTGGTCATTAAGTGAACCTGTCCTGATTTTACGGCCATTTTTGCAGTGGCTGTTAAGTGAATCATCGCAGTCATTAAGCAAATCACATGGTTGTCAAGAGAATCATGTGGTCGTTAAGCAAATCATGCAGTTCCCTCATTAATTTTGCTTTCTAGAAGCCAGTTGGGAAGGTCAAAAATGGCGGTCATGTGACCACGGGACACAGCAATAGTTGTAAATGCAAACTGGTTGCCAAGTGACCGAATCACAGTCATGTGACCACAGGGACACTGACGGTCGTAAGCATGAGGACTGGTTGCAAGTCGGGTTTTAGCACCATCGTAAGTCCAAACTATTGCTAAACAAATGGTTATTAAGTGAAGACTACCTATATTGTGTGAATTGGCTCTTTTACCAAATCTGTTTTTAAAATTAGGGAGAGTAATAGCCATAAATCTCAATAAAGTAGAAATGCTTTTTGTTACATTACTCTGTTATCAAGTACTCTATCTAGGCAAAGAGATGTAATTATTTTTAGCTTTCCACAATTCAGACTTATACACAGTGACCTAGCAGAATTACTTGACTTCTCAACTAATTAAGCTGCCTGATCTGAAAGTTATGCCAAAATATATTATCATTTTGTTCCTACATTTGACACCTGAATACTTAAATAACTTCTATATAACCTAAGTGGAATCCAGTCAGTTTATTTATCAGCTCATTCTCTTATGTCTTAAAAGTTTGAAAGTCGGAATATAAACTGTAAAATGCTTGACAGATTGATTTGGTATTGTAAAATATACCTGTTTAAGTTTTGTATTTATTGTACAAGTATGTTATAAAAAGCCATTACACTCTTTCTGTTATTTTTTTCTGCCATGTAAAATATAGGTGCAGCTAGTATACTAACTCTAATTAATTTTATTTACTTACTTACTTTCTTAACTACTTAGGTTTATATGCCACCTTAGTTGCAACCACCTTAGTTGCAACCAACTTTTAAACTGTGTACTTTCTAGTTCAGTAAAAAGATTAGTAACATAGTTCAAATCATACTATGCCAAGGAATAACGAATTGTGTAAATAGTCACTTACTACAGGGGGCTTTATTGTCATGATTAGGTTCCTTCTAAAAGAAGCCTTCTAGATAGTACTACAACTGCAATCCTATACACACTGAACTTGATTCTTTCATAAGATTGAATGCCTTGAATTTTTCCTTATAGCTCAGTATTCTGCCTAAGCCAGTACTTAAAAACCATAAATCTGATGACACAAGTTCTTAAGTGTTCAGCTACACAGTTTAACATGTCAGTCATGAATCTGAAAGTTACACTTGTTATCTTTTAATGCTTCTCTTCTCCAACATCTTTTCTGCATCCTGCTTGCCTTTCCCATTTGTTATTTATAACCCTGCAGGACTTCAGTCTTCAGTTGGGGACCTGCTTGAGATAAAATTGATACCATGCTCTCCCCACTTAAGAAAATTTGGTTTTAACATATTACAGACAGATCTAGAAAGACAGAAACCTGCACTGCTCTTTGCACACAGGGGCATTAAATACATCTTCATTATTTTTTGTTCATTATTCTGAATTGCTCACACTGGAATTTTGTCTTTAAAATGGCTGTTAATCAGGGTCTGACTGCTGTCATTCCAATAACATGTTTGTGTGTTAATCAAAGACTCTGTAGGCTGCTTTCTTTACCGCACTTGGAGAAATCTTGCAGATAAATTCATGAAAGTTCTGCTTCATTAAGTTTTCTGATCTTTTGAATCTTACTATACTGCTTGCCATCCCTCTATTTTGCAATCTGTTAACAAGGACAATAAATAAATTTAAATAATGTGTTAACTCATTAGAAACATTGCGAGTTATGAGAGACTACAGTGAATGAATAAATACATATTTATTGATTACTGTAAATAGTATAATATACATCTAAGATATCTAGTGTTACTTTGTAGTATAAGTCCAAAATTAATTGTATCATGATCTTATAGCTAATTGTCAGAGCTTTTTTATGATGCATTTATCCTATTTCTATCAAGGTTGACAATTAGATGTGAAAATTTGCAGTTGTAATGAAATGCAAACCTATTTTATAATTATCAGGGGTACAATTAGCGAAGTCAATTATTTTCCCTTTAGATCTTTTCCAGGAGATGTTAAAAGAGTGCAAGATAATTGCCTTAGGTAACACTATGATTCTTAAATAATCAGTATTTTAAGAATTGCTGCTAATCTTGTCACAATGTACCTCTTTGCAATAGTATTATATAAATATATCACTGTTGAGTTAATCTGTACTGAAATGTTAGTTATGAATTGCAAATTGCATGCGGTTGTTGCAAGCAAAACTTAGACTGTATCTGCAGTTTTAAATCATGTTATGGCTTTCTTGCAATTCTTGCAATGCACATACCTTTTTCAGGAGGAAGGAGTATTTGGTATGTTCACCGCCTTGAGTTATTTATAAAAATAATAAAGGTGGGATAAAAATTAAATAAACAAACAAACAAATAAATAATTTATGGACATAATGTTTAGAAAGTTGACAATTTAAGCTTTTCTGGTCTAAATCTAACCATAATTACTATTGTGTATCAGCTAAATTAATGTAGTGCAATTTCAGAGTGTAAACAGGGCTGTCAAATTCATTATCTCTTGAAAAAAAAGTATATAGTTAATTCAGAGATAAAGTATCTGATAGTTGGGAGCACTCTGAAGCAGAACAGTGGGATGTTACAGGGTGGAGGGAGAGAAGGAAACCCTGTTCTGTTGGATTTTACTCTTTATTGCATATTTATTTCACTACCTTAGTATCTCTGTTCATTCATTAAGTTTGCTCATTCTTCAATGAATGTAGATTAGATAGAGTTTCTGAGTTGAGAGATAAGTATGTACCAAATATAACTATTTACCTAGGTCAGTGTTTCTCAACCTTGACAACTTTAAGATGTGTGGATTTCAACTCCCAGAATTCTGGGAGTTGAAGTCTACAATCTTAAAGTTGCCAAGGTTGAGAAACACTGACCTAGGTGATGGTTTGTTGGGTAGCCTGCTAAAAAATGACATGTAGGGGTATACAAAAAGTTTTGGAATCACATTGCATTCAAAGCATGACTCATTTGCAAAGTGATTGGAACAGTTGTTGTGAACTTGGCAGAACTGTTTCAAATTCTAATGGGGTGCTTTCCACTCAGGTGGTTTACATTCAAAGTGGGTTGAACACCACTAGTGGCCTGTATCCCATGGATATAAAAAGGTGCTTACAGTATATTTGATTTCCTGGATAAATCCTCCTGAATGGTGTACATCAGAACTTTTTAAATTGTGTAATAAATAACAAGTAAAAATAGCATTTCATATATGTGGAATAGCTTCAACTGATAAATATGAGACAGTATTGTTTTGTTAAGCATTAGTTGTTTAAAAATAACCAATTACACAGATGTACTACTTATATAGTGGATGAATTTCCATATGCTAACTTTACATATTTCTAAAGTCATAAATATGTTGCTTACCAAATAAACTGTTTGTTTACATAAATACCATTGATTTATGCAAACAGAGCTTCCTTCTGCACAGAATCCAATAAACCATTTCATTTGTAAAGCAAACTGGCAGTGTTGAGAAGTTTCTGATTTTAAAGACAACAGTATCAGCTGTATCCACAGAAAGGGTATTCTGTCTGTGGAAGATACTCTGGATATAGACATGGTTGTGCTTGAAAGACATTGTTCTGATCACTTGCATAGCTATTTTTCCTGGCTTGTTCCAAATGGAGCACTCTGGTTTGGATGATAAGCTAGCAAATTGTACATAGGGCCATCTGTGGTTTCCTGGCAATGTTGATTGGTGGGAGGGGAATTTTGGCTTGCCATGATGCTTGAATGTAATGTTCATGTGGCAGATCTAGCCAAAAATTCCAGTATGAATGAAGCTGGTAGAAAATACTGATGTATCATAAATGGCCATGTCAATTTAAGAATCTGTAATATATGGCCAACTCAGTTTCATAATAAGTAGATTTGATTGTGAAGTTAAATGGACAGAAATAAAAAATAATACTTGCATCTTTGGCATCTTGCTGTATCACATTCTTGCCATTAATATAGAAACTAGATATGGTATCAGTGATTGGAAACAAAAGAAAAGAAACAGTTATTAATTTTAATTAAACCAATTATGCTCACTCATGTACAAATACATAATATTACCCAATTAATTCACTGTATTTGTCATGAGAGATATACTAAACCTTTAGGGTCTCTTTTTGTCATTTATTGTAGAAAAGGAACAAAACCATAAGTCATTTTTGTTGGGTATTTCCTGTGATCTGGGGGGTAGGGGCTCTTTTGAGTTAGTCTTTACTCCTGGCGAGTGCTTGGACAGGTTCATGCTGTTTTCTTGTTAAGATTTTCAGAAGTGGTTTGCCCTTGCCTTCCTCCTAGGGCTGAGCGAGAGACTCACCCAAAGTCACCCAGTTGGCTTCATGCCTAAGATGGGAATGGAACTCAGAGTCTCCTGGTTTCTAGCTTGGTACCTTGACCATTACACCAAACTGGCTCTCTGTTTTTTGTGATGGAAGTACTATACTTAAAAATTAACATGCAAATTCATGATTTGGTATACATGACATTTTGTGAATCTGAAGTTTTAATGCTTACAGTATAAGCTTGTTTGTTATTCAGTATATAAGAGACCTTTTTCTTTGGTGCCTTCAAGTCAGCGTTGACTCCTGGCAACTGCCTGGACAAGTCCCTGCAGTTTTCTTGGCAAGATTTTGGAAGTGGTTTGCCATTGCCTCCTTCCTAGGGCTGAGAGACAGCGACTGGCCCAAGGTCACCCAGCTGCCTTTGTGGCGGGACTAAAACTCCCAGTCTCCCGGTTTCTAGCCTGGTGCCTTAAGCACTACAGCATTGCTTCCTGGGCAGGGAATGCTAACAATAGGGACTGCTGCATAGACTCAACAGAGAAATAAGATTTGTGATTTAAAATTCAGACAGGCCATTACTACAGAATGATAGAAGCTTTTAGCAGGTTTTTCAAATGAAAAATCAGCACAATTTCAATGGCCTCTTCTGTGGAAAAAGCATAGCCATATATGGCTATTACAAGTCACTTTGGGGAAGTTTCAGGAAGCCCATCAATACTGAATACTTCTCATATTCTTTTGCCTGCTTGGAGATAAACGATATTTTGTAAGCTCTGGAAATCCAACAGTACATCTTTTGTCAATTTTTTGAAGATTAAAAACTTCTTGTGTTATTGAAGAGCTCAATAAAGAAGACTAGATCTCAATTCCTGGAGAGTTTATATTATGTTTGTAACCATTCTGATATCTGAATGTTTCCTTATTGATCTTAGACTTACTGAGAGAATGACTGCTATATATATTAGCAGTTTACTGTATATTAATTCAAACTTCTAAATTTCATAAGAAATTAATGTTAATTAATAATTGATTTTGTGTAACATTGAATTGTGACTGCTTCCAAGTTCAAAATCAATCCCATCAAATAAACATTAGATTTTAACTGCCCCCATTTAGCTAAATTTCAGTGCAGTTCACCATGGCAATAGCAATATACTTTTGTGTTTGTTATGTATCATACTGTAAATATTCTACATTTTAATTTGTACTGCATTATAATAAGGTTCTTAATAACTTCAGCCCAAAATTTACTTGATGTTTATTTCTGTTTTGAAATGGGTGGCCAAAGACTGACTTTCAAGTAATCTTATGTTTCACTAATGAATTAATGGTTACATGTTTTAGTGAGGAAAGTATGCAGATGACTTAAATTGATTAAGGGATTAAATTATAATTACCATAGCATGCTGTAGTTGCACACCTTGGGTCAATAATAGAATTGTATCAGAAACTTCATTATTTAGATGTTTTATGTAAACCATTATCATTTTTAATTGTTAGCATAACCAAACCCTTGATCCTGAAAAAAGTATTTTAGGTCATATTGTGAATAATGAAATCATGGTCTGAAATCGCTTATAAGATACTAAGGTAAACAACAAGCCAAATGCTTCTTTGGGAAAGTACACAGAAAATAGGATTAACACTTGAAAAAGAGTATATTGATCCAGTTGAACCTTATGCCAGAAGTAATTTTTCATGACTAGATAATATCATTAAGCTTCAAATCGTAAGAGAGAGACTAATTTGGCAGTTTAATGGCATTTTGTTTGAAAAAAAAAAAGCTTTTTCAACACCTTCTTGTTACTGTCTCTTCATCCCTTGAAAAAGTGTTCCTGATAGACCTGGTACCATATGGAATAGTGTTAGATACTGTGTGAAGGAACTACAGATGTATCATCAGTGGGGGAGAATTGAACTACTACTGTATCAGCAGATGACTATTGCTACTACTGAGACCTTGTTGGATCCAAGCTAGTATGTTCCAACATCCCTGATTGCTTAGAGGTATTTCTAATGCATTTTTCTTTTTCTCCTCATTAAACTCAAAAAGAACAAAAAAAACCCTACAAGCTGTAGTATTGGTTTGTGGTGGAATAGCAAAATGAGACCCTAATTTACAAATTAGTACATTCACATATTATTAAACATGGGATGCTGTAGAGTCCCAGGTAGAAGAGAAGAGGGAAGGGGAGAGAAACCTAGTATACCAAATTATCCTATCTATTTCAGCAGACCCAGTGCCCAGATTGCTTGGTGACTAGAACTACTCAATATGATAAATGTATTCCCTAGTGTTCTCAAGATTATTTTAGAGATCCAGTCTATAAAAATCTGGATTACCATGAGATGGCAGCAAAGAGATACAGAAAACTCTTTGCTGTCACCAAGGTTTTTGCAGCCCAGTTCTGGTAGCCCTAGTTTAAAAAAAAAAAGTGTGCATCCAGGAACAAAATACACAGTTCCAGAACAAACATGCAGTTACATGTGCAATGTAAAATGTCAATAACGCAAACATATTATGCTATCTGAAGAGAAAGCTGGCTGATGAGCAGTGTGAACATCAAGTGAGCTACTCCAAACTGCAGACAAGTCTAGCTGTTTCTCCTTATTGTAGAAGACATTCCCCACTGGATCCACTGTGACACTCCACAGAATACTGATCAAAATTTCCACAATGAATGTGAGGTTTCAGCCAGCCTCTGACTCAGAAAACGAAACTCTTTCTGAGTCAGAAGGGGAAACAGAAATTTAGCAGGCAGAAACTGGGAAAGCAAAACCCAGAAATGACTCAGCAGCGCGGGAGAAGTTACAGATGCTGATTGGCCAGTCTTCGGAGGAGGATTTGATTCCTCCAATCAGCGTGAAAGACATGCAGAAAAGCACACAAAGGAGAAGGCAGCCTGATTGGCTGCAGAAGGGTCTAGGCGCATAAGGGATCAGCATAAAAGGCAGATGCGCGAAGAGCAAGCTGCCGGAGACAACCGATCCTTCGAGCTCACAGCCCCAGCAGAAGAGTCCTTACCTGCGTCAGAAACCTTTTCTGTAGCTGGAGGGGAATCAGCACCTGCGTTTCCTACTGAAGAGGACCTGTATCCTGCAACTGCTGCCACAGAGGATCTTCTCCCTACCGAATCCAGCAACCTCAGCCTCATATCCAGCTTCGGACCTCACCGCCACCATTCTACATGTTCTAGGAGTGCTTCTAACTGTGCTTCCAGCTCCTAGCCTTGTCCAGAATATCCAGTCCAGTTTTATTGTGCTTCCAGCTTTCAGCCTTGTCCAGAGTCTCCAGTCCAGTTTCGTTGTGCTTCTAGTTTCTAGTCTTGCCCAGGGTCTCCAGTCAAGTCTAGCCATGCTTTGGTGGCCCAGCATTGTTCAGGAACTTCAGACTTATCTTGTTACACTCTGAGTTCTCAGCCTTGCCTGGAACCTATAGTCCAGTCCAGTCATGTTTTGAGCTCGTCGCCTAGTCAAGAACCTCCAGTCCAGCCTAGTTGTGTGCCAAGCTTCCAGCCTAGCCCAGTCTCTAGCCAAGCCCAGCCTTGTTTTGAGTTATCAGCCTTGTCCTGAGTCTTCAGCCCAGTGTACCCAGTCCAGCTTGGATCACCCAGTCCAGTCCTGCCTCCAGAGCCAAGCCCTACCTAGTGGTTCCAGTTCAGTCTCACCTAGCTTCTGAGCGCCAGCCTAGTTTGGGTGGTGTTTCAGATCGCGGACACTCGCCTCCAGTTCCAGTTTTGCCACATGTCCTAACTTCTTCCAGTTCCATTGCTTCAGTCAGTGAATCCTGCCTAGCTGTTTTGTCACTGTCTCCTCCTGCATACTTGTTGGTTCTTCCATTGTTGCCCAGGTGGTCTTGATCAGAACCAGCCTATGTCATTGATCACAAAGACTTATTACTGTAAATAGTTACATTAATAAAGAGTGTTTTTGATAATAACCCTGTCTGGCCATTTCATAGTCTGGACAATGAAAAGAAAGGCAAGACTGGGTGATATTATCCTACACATTGGTCATTCTAGGGAGGATAAGAGAATGGGATATGGGAAGAAGAGATCATTTGTTCTATTTTAAGAGAAGGTGATAAGTTACTAAAATTGTTTATACTTATTGTGATGAAGGGGTAAATCATTTCTTTATATATTTCTTTTTCTTTATTTTCTCTTTTCCATTTTTCTATTTTTTCTTTTCTGTACTTTCTATTTTTTCCTTTTTCCTTTTTTAGTTTATATTTTTATCTTTGTAATTGTAATTTTTAATAAAATTACTATTAAAAAAAGAGAACACACACAAAACAGACAGATGTGTTGTAGTAGGATGTGCTATGCACACAAATTATAGTAGCAGCTGACATGGCAACTTTGGCCCCCTCTGTGGAACAATTCTTGCCCAAGACATGCAACCTCAATATATAGCACAGCATTATAAAAAGTATTTTGAAAAATCCCTCTTTCCCTCCCTCCCTCCCTCTCTCACACACACACAGCATTCAGTTTATTAAACTCAGTATGACTATGAATGCAGAATTATCTCTGTTGAATTCAGGGATACCTACTTCTGACGTCGTGGGTTCAACTTGTAAAATACCAAGATTTTTAGAAAGTTTTTTTGGAACATTTTTTCATAATGGATAAGGAACTGTAGGTGGGAGAGAAGAGGAAAGAAATGAGTCTCTGGCCTTGTTCTGCCAGCAGCAAGGGAATTTTTTGTGGAAGGACAGTCCTGGATCTGAGATATTGTTTGCAACAATGAAAATAGCTGCATCGGGTGAACTTGAGCTAAAAGAAACTGCTCCAAGTAAGCTAGAAGATACATTTTGATATATTATTTTCAAGCCCATATTTCAGGCTCAAACTCAGGAACTTAATGATGATAATAGGAGCATTATTAGAAAAAGGAATGAATATATTATCAAATTTCTGCTAAAACATAAAGTTATCATGTATCTCCCAATAATTCATATAACTTTTTCTAAAGAGCTTACATAACTTTAGTTGATATTAACACTGTCAATTACAAGTGTGTGCGTACGTGCATGTATATTCCCTTCAACTGATCTTGCTCTGAATACTAAATTCCTTACTTGAATATATTTCCCACCCATTCAGCATATAAACAGAAGCTAAATCTTCCCTTGAGAGCATTCTACTTTCTACATGATAGTTTTTAATGCTGTTTTTTATTAAGAGAAAAGTAATAAATTTGAACATGATTGCTTCTTCTACTGCACTAAATGCTTGAGTGCCAGTCAGCAATCTCCTTCAGAAGCAGCTAATAGGAAGGATTGAAATGTCTTTGATCACCCTCAGTTTCAAATGACAGAAATCTGTAATGTAGTTTTCTGCTTTGTGATATAACTTGCCTTAACT